>NC_092710.1:364943142-365247586 GCF_047496885.1 Scyliorhinus torazame
TTGATTCCAGTTGACACACTCAGCTTTGACTCCCCCTGCCTGAGTTTGACCGGAAATGTGAACCGCCCGGGGCAGATATTTCACTATTGATTCCAGTTCACACACTCAGCATTGACCCCCCTGCCTGAGATAGACGTGAAATGTGTACCGCCCGGGAGAGAGCAGAGAGATCTCGGTGTCCATGTACATAGTACCCTGAAAGTTGCCACCCAGGTTGAGAGGATTGTTAAGAAGGCGTACGGTGTGTTAGCTTTTATTGGTAGAGTGATTGAGTTTCGGAGCCATGAGGTCATGTTGCAGCTGTATAAAACTCTGGTGCGGCCGCATTTGGAGTATTGCGTGCAATTCTGGTCGCCGCTTTATAGGAAGGATGTGGAAGCATTGGAAAGGTTGCAGATGAGATTTACCAGAATGTTGCCTGGTGTGGAGCGAAGACCTTATGAGGAAAGACTGAGGGACTTGAGGCTGTTTTCGTTAGAGAGAAGAAGGTTAAGAGGTGACTTAATTGAGGCATACAAGATGATCAGAGGATTGGATAGTGTGGGCAGTGAGAGCCTTTTTCCTCGGATGGTGATGTCTCGCACGAGGGGACATAGCTTTAAATTGAGGGGAGATAGATACAAGACAGATGTCAGAGGTAGGTTCTTTACTCAGAGAATAGTAAGGGCGTGGAATGCCCTGCCTGCAACAGTAGTGGACTCGCCAACACTAAGGACATTCAAATGGTCATTGGATACACATATGGACGATAAGGGAATAGTGTAGATGGGCTTTAGAGTGGTTTCACAGGTCGGCGCAACATCAAGGGGCCTGTACTGCGCTGTTATGTTCTATGTTCTAAGAGGAAACCACACTGCTGTGGGTCTGGAGTCACGTGTAGGCCAGACCGGATAAGGGCGGCAGATTTCCTTCCCTAAAGGACATGAGTGAACCAGGTGAGATTTTATCAATCATTAGACTTTAAATTCCAGATTTTCTTTATTGAATTAAAATGTCACCAGCTGCCAGAGTGGGATTCGATCCGGGGATCACAGAGCATTCCCCTGGATTACTTGTCCAGTGACAAGGCCACTGTGCCACCTCCTCCTCTAATGATTTGATGCCAGCACCTGTTGTGATGCAGCATCCTCTGTATTTAGCCGTGAGAATCCATTCCCAGCCTTTTGAAAAACAAGACAGATAAAGTGAGAAGACATTGTTTAATTTACTCCACAAGAAATACCTGGCAATGGGCTGCCTTTAATCGGAGCATTGACCACACAGAGAATCCCTATAGTGCAGAATGATGCTATTCGGCCCATTGAATCTGCACCGACCCTACCGAGGCCCACTCCCCACCATATCCCCATAACCCCAGCTAATCTTTGGGGACTAAGGGGCAATTAACATGACCAATCCCCCTAACCTGCACATCTTTGGACTGTGGGAGGAAACCGGAGCACCCGGAGGAAACCCACGCTGACACGGGGAGAACGTTCAGACTCCACAGTCACCCGAGGCTGGAAATGAACCCGGGTCCCTGGCTCTGTGAGACAGCAGTGTTAACCCGGGTCCCTGGCACTGTGAGACAGCAGTGTTAACCCGGGTCCCTGGCACTGTGAGGCAGCAGTGTTAACCCAGGTCCCTGGCTCTGTGAGACAGCAGTGTTAACCCGAGTCCCTGGCACTGTGAGGCAGCAGTGTTAACCCGGGTCCCTGGCACTGTGAGGCAGCAGTGTTAACCCAGGTCCCTGGCTCTGTGAGACAGCAGTGTTAACCCGGGTCCCTGGCACTGTGAGGCAGCAGTGTTAACCCAGGTCCCTGGCACTGTGAGACAGCAGTGTTAACCCGGGTCCCTGGCACTGTGAGGCAGCAGTGTTAACCCGGGTCCCTGGCACTGTGAGACAGCAGTGTTAACCCGGGTCCCTGGCTCTGTGAGACAGCAGTGTTAACCCGGGTCCCTGGCACTGTGAGGCAGCAGTGTTAACCCAGGTCCCTGGCTCTGTGAGACAGCAGTGTTAACCTGGGTCCCTGGCGCTGTGAGACAGCAGTGTTAACCCGGGTCCCTGGCTCTGTGAGACAGCAGTGTTAACCCGGGTCCCTGGCACTGTGAGACAGCAGTGTTAACCTGGGTCCCTGGCACTGTGAGACAGCAGTGTTAACCCGGGTCCCTGGCACTGTGAGACAGCAGTGTTAACCCGGGTCCCTGGCACTGTGAGACAGCAGTGTTAACCCGGGTCCCTGGCACTGTGAGACAGCAGTGTTAACCCGGGTTCCTGGCTCTGTGAGACAGCAGTGTTAACCCAGGTCCCTGGCACTGTGAGGCAGCAGTGTTAACCCGGATCCCTGGCACTGTGAGACAGCAGTGTTAACCCGGGTCACTGGCACTGTGAGGCAGCAGTGTTAACCCGGGTCCCTGGCACTGTGAGACAGCAGTGTTAACCCGGGTTCCTGGCTCTGTGAGACAGCAGTGTTAACCCAGGTCCCTGGCACTGTGAGGCAGCAGTGTTAACCCGGATCCCTGGCACTGTGAGACAGCAGTGTTAACCCGGGTCACTGGCACTGTGAGGCAGCAGTGTTAACCCGGGTCCCTGGCACGGTGAGACAACAGTGTTAACCCGGGTCCCTGGCACTGTGAGACAGCAGTGTTAACCTGGGTCCCTGGCACTGTGAGACAGCAGTGTTAACCCGGGTCCCTGGCACTGTGAGGCAGCAGTGTTAACCCAGGTCCCTGGCTCTGTGAGACAGCAGTGTTAACCCGGGTCCCTGGCACTGTGAGGCAGCAGTGTTAACCCGGGTCCCTGGCACTGTGAGACAGCAGTGTTAACCCGGGTCCCTGGCACTGTGAGACAGCAGTGTTAACCCGGGTCCCTGGCACTGTAAGACAGCAGTGTTAACCCGGGTCCCTGGCACTGTGAGACAGCAGTGTTAACCCGGATCCCAGGCCCTGTGAGACAGCAGTGTTAACCCGTGTCCCTGGCACTGTGAGACAGCAGTGTTAACCCGGGTCCCTGGCACTGTAAGACAGCAGTGTTAACCCGGGTCCCTGGCACTGTGAGACAGCAGTGTTAACCCGGGTCCCTGGCCCTGTGAGACAGCAGTGTTAACCCGGGTCCCTGGCTCTGTGAGACAGCAGTGTTAACCTGGGTTCCTGGCTCTGTGAGACAGCAGTGTTAACCTGGGTTCCTGGCTCTGTGAGACTGCAGTGTTAACCCGGGTCCCTGTCCCTGTGAGACAGCAGTGTTAACCCGGGTCCATGGCTCTGTGAGACAGCAGTGTTAACCCGGATCCCTGGCCCTGTGAGACAGCAGTGTTAACCTGGGTTCCTGGCTCTGTGAGACAGCAGTGTTAACCCGGATCCCAGGCCCTGTGAGACAGCAGTGTTAACCTGGGTTCCTGGCTCCGTGAGACGGCAGTGTTAACCCGGGTCCCTGGCCCTGTGAGACAGCAGTGTTAACCCGGGTTCCTGGCTCTGTGAGACTGCTGTGTTAACAGCGTCCCTGACACATGAGACAGCAGTGTTAACCCGGGTCCCTGGCACTGTGAGACAGCAGTGCTAACCGCGTCCCTGACACTGTGAGACAGCAGTGTTAACCCGGGTCCCTGGCTCTGTGAGAGAGCAGTGTTAACCCGGGTCCCTGGCACTGCGAGACAGCAGTGTTAGCCCGGGTCCCTGGCTCTGTGAGACAGCAGTGTTAACCCGGGTCCCTGGCACTGTGAGACAGCAGTGTTAACCCGGGTCCCTGGCTCTGTGAGAGAGCAGTGTTAACCCGGGTCCCTGGCATGGTGAGACAACAGTGTTAACCCGGGTCCCTGGTGCTGTGAGGCAGCAGTGTTAACCCGGGTCCCTGGCACTGTGAGGCAGCAGTGTTAACCCGGGACCCTGGCACTGTGAGACAGCAGTGTTAACCCGGGTCCCTGGCGCTGTGAGACAGCAGTATTAACCCGGGTCCCTGGCACTGTGAGGCAGCAGTGTTAACCCGGGACCCTGGCACTGTGAGACAGCAGTGTTATCCCGGGTTCCTGGCTCTGTGAGACAGCAGTGTTAACCCGGGACCCTGGCACTGTGAGACAGCAGTGTTAACCCGGGTCCCTGGCACTGTGAGGCAGCAGTGTTAACCCGGGACCCTGGCACTGTGAGACAGCAGTGTTAACCCGGGTCCCTGGCGCTGTGAGACAGCAGTATTAACCCGGGTCCCTGGCACTGTGAGGCAGCAGTGTTAACCCGGGACCCTGGCACGGTGAGACAGCAGTGTTAACCCGGGACCGTGGCCACTGCAGTACCGCTCCTGGCCACTGCAGTACCGCTCCTGGCCACTTCAGTAACCGCTCCTGGCCACTGCAGTACCGCTCCTGGCCACTGCAGTACCGCTCCTGGCCACTGCAACATCGCTCCTGGCCACTGCAGTACCGCTCCTGGCCACTGCAACATCGCTCCTGGCCACTGCAGTACCGCTCCTGGCCACTGCAGTACCGCTCCTGGCCACTTCAGTAACCGCTCCTGGCCACTGCAGTACTGCTCCCGGCCACTGCAGTACCACTCCTGGCCACTGCAGTACCGCTCCTGGCCACTGCAACATCGCTCCTGGCCACTGCAGTATGACTCCTGGTCTCTGCAGTACCGCTCCTGGCCACTGCAGTACCGCTCCTGGCCACTTCAGTAACCGCTCCTGGCCACTGCAGTACTGCTCGCGGCCACTGCAGTACCACTCCTGGCCACTGCAGTACCGCTCCTGGCCACTGCAACATCGCTCCTGGCCACTGCAGTACAGCACCTGGCCACTGCAGTACCGCTCCTGGCCACTGCAGTACCGCTCCTGGCCACTGCACTACCGCGCCTGGCCACTTCAGTACAGCTCCTGGCCACTGCAGTACCGCTCCTGGCCACTGCAACATCGCTCCTGGCCACTGCAGTACCGCTCCTGGCCACTGCAACATCGCTCCTGGCCACTGCAGTACCGCTCCTGGCCACTGCAGTACCCCTCCTGGCCACTGCAGTACCGCTCCTGGCCACTGCAGTACCGCTCCTGGCCACTTCAGTAACCGCTCCTGGCCACTGCAGTACTGCTCCCGGCCACTGCAGTACCGCTCCTGGCCACTGCAGTACCGCTCCTGGCCACTGCAACATCGCTCCTGGCCACTGCAGTACCGCTCCTGGCCACTGCAGTATGACTCCTGGTCTCTGCAGTACCGCTCCTGGCCACTGCAGTACCGCTCCTGGCCACTTCAGTAACCGCTCCTGGCCACTGCAGTACTGCTCCCGGCCACTGCAGTACCACTCCTGGCCACTGCAGTACCGCTCCTGGCCACTGCAACATCGCTCCTGGCCACTGCAGTACAGCACCTGGCCACTGCAGTCCCGCTCCTGGCCACTGCAGTACCGCTCCTGGCCACTGCAGTACCGCTCCTGGCCACTTCAGTACAGCTCCTGGCCACTGCAGTCCCGCTCCTGGCCACTGCAGTACCGCTCCTGGCCACTGCAGTACCGCTCCTGGCCACTTCAGTACAGCTCCTGGCCACTGCAGTACAGCACCTGGCCACTGCAGTACTGCTCCTGGCCCCTGCAGTACCGCTCCTGGCCACTTCAGTACAGCTCCTGGCCACTTCAGTACAGCACCTGGCCACTGCAGTACCGCTCCTGGCCACTGCAGTACCGCTCCTGGCCACTGCAGTACCGCTCCTGGCCACTTCAGTACAGCTCCTGGCCACTGCAGTACCGCTCCTGGCCACTTCAGTACAGCTCCTGGCCACTGCAGTACCGCGCCTGGACACTGCAGTACTGATCCTGGCCACTGCAGTGCTGCTCCTGGGCACTGCAGTACCGCTCCTGGCCACTGCAGTACAGCTCCTGGGCACTGCAGTACCGCTCCTGGCCACTGCAGTACTGCTCCTGGGCACTGCAGTACCGCTCCTGGCCACTGCAGTACTGCTCCTGTCCACTGCAGTACTGCTCCTGTCCACTGCAGTACTGCTCCTGGCCACTGAAGTACCGTGCCTGGCCACTGCAGTACCGCGCCTGGCCACTGCAGCGCCGCTCCTGGCCACTGCAGTACCGCTCCTGGCCACTGCAGTACCCCTCCTGGCCACTGCAGTACCACTCCTGGCCACTGCAGCGCCGCTCCGGGCCACTGCAGTACCGCTCCTGGCCACTGCAGCGCCACTCCGAGCCGGGTTGGAGATCTGGTGACCAATCCCACAGGCAGGACTTCCTTTGAAGGGTAGGACGGGAATGCCGTCCTCTACCAAGTCGGCCAAAGCTCACTGTCCAGTGGGAATTCGAGAGTCAGCGGGAGCCCCTTTCCTTAAAATCCTCCCCACTGTCTCTTTCCAGTCTGGAACTAACACAGCGAGAGCTCAGGGACAATCCAGCAGCTGGTTTAGCACAGGGCTAAATCGCGGGCTATGAAAGCAGACCAAGGCAGGCCAGCAGCACGGTTCAATTCCCGTACCAGCCTCCCCGAACAGGTGCCGGAATGTGGCGACTAGGGGCTTTTCACAGTAACTTCATTTGAAGCCTCCTTGTGACAATAAGTGATTTTCATTTTTTCATTTCATCCCACACGGACCTCTCCGTGATTTCACATTGAACAACTTCGATACTCTGCGCTCTGTGTCGAGGGCAGCAAAACGCCTGCAGCCGCACACTGTGACCGTTCTATATAAACCCAGATGGAAACGGGGTAATGTGGACACCGTGGATCCTCTCGTGGTGGCAGATTGCTTTTTCTGGATCCAGGGGTCCCATTAATCCTTTCTTCCATCGGGAGAATTTCAGTGGGAGCACAGTTAGGGACACAGCCAGAAGCAGAAAGCGTATTCCCGCCAGTGAATTTGGATGAATCCTAATCGCAGAGGTCCTCCCACCAGTAGACAATTGGGTCCCAATTTCTTGTAGATTTTCGGGCAGAAGTGTATCAACTTTTTAAAGTACTTCCCCAAAGTCTGTCTAAATTCCTGGCTACGTTTCTCAGTGTTTTCTCTCTCCTGTGTGTGTCCACCAACTCAACTAATCCAATCAAAGAACAAAGAACAAAGAAAAGTACAGCACAGGAACAGGCCCTTCGGCCCTCCAAGCCTGTGCCGACCATGCTGCCCGTCCAAACTAAAATCTTCCACACTTCCGGGGTCCGTATCCCTCTATTCCCATCCTATTCATGTATTTGTCAAACATAAGAACATAAGAACTAGGAGCAGGAGTAGGCCATCTGGCCCCTCGAGCCTGCTCCACCATTCAATGAGATCATGGCTGAGCTTTTGTGGACTCAGCTCCACTTTCCGGCCTGAACACCATAACCCTTAATCCCTTTATTCTTCAAAAAACTGTCTATCTTTATCTTAAAAACATTTAATGAAGGAGCCTCTACTGCTTCACTGGGCAAGGAATTCCATAGATTCACAACCCTTTGGGTGAAGAAGTTCCTCCTAAACTCAGTCCTAAATCTACTTCCCCTTATTTTGAGGCAATGCCCCCTAGTTCTGCTTTCACCCGCCAGTGGAAACAACCTGCCCGCATCTATCCTATCTATTCTCTTCATAATTTTATATGTTTCTATAAGATCCCCCCTCATCCTTCTAAATTCCAACGAGTACAGTCCCAGTCTACTCAACCTCTCCTCGTAATCCAACCCCTTCAGCTCTGGGATTAACCTAGTGAATCTCCTCTGCACACCCTCCAGTGCCAGTACGTCCTTTCTCAAGTAAGGAGACCAAAACTGAACACAATACTCCAGGTGTGGCCTCACTAACACCTGATACAATTGCAGCAGAACCTCCCTAGTCTTAAACTCCTTCCCTCTAGCAATGAAGGACAACATTCCATTTGCCTTCTTAATCACCTGTTGCACCTGAAAACCAACTTTTTGCGACTCATGCACTAGCACACCCAGGTCTCTCTGCACAGCAGCCTGTTTTAATGTTTTATCATTTAAATAATAATCCCTTTTGCTGTTATTCCTACTAAAATGGATAACCTCACATTTGCCAACATTGTATTCCATCTGCCAGACCCTAGCCCATTCACTTAGCCTATCCAAATCCCCCTGCAGACTTCCAGTATCCTCTGCACTTTTTGCTTTACCACTTATCTTTGTGTCGTCTGCAAACTTGGACACATTGCCCTTGGTCCCCAACTCCAAATCATCTATGTAAATTGTGAACAGTTGTGGGCCCAACACTGATCCCTGAGGGACACCACTAGCTACTGATTGCCCTCCAGAGAAACACCCATTAATCCCCACGCTTTGCTTTCTATTAATTAACCAATCCTCTATCCATGCTCCTACTTTCCCCTTAATGCCATGCATCTTGATCTTATGCAACAACCTTTTGTGTGGCACCTAGTCAAAGGCTTTCTGGAAATCCAGATATACCACATCCATTGGCTCCCTGTTATCTACCGCACTGTTAATGTCCTCAAAAAATTCCACTAAATTAGTTAGGCACGACCTGCCCTTTATGAACCCATGCTGCGTCTGTCCAATGGGACAATTTCCATCCAGATGCCTCGCTATTTCTTGCTTGATGATAGATTCCAGCATCTTCCCTACTACCGAAGTTAAGCTCACTGGCCTATAATTACCCGCTTTCTGCCTACCTCCTTTTTTAAACAGTGGTGTCACGTTTGCTAATTTCCAATCCGCCGGGACCACCCCAGAGTCTAGTGAATTTTGGTAAATTATCACTAGTGCATTTGCAATTTCCCTAGCCATCTCTTTTAGCACTCTGGGATGCATTCCATCAGGTCCAGGAGACTTGTCTACCTTTAGCCCCATTAGCTTGCCCATCACTACCTCCTTGGTGATAACAATCCTCTCAAGGTCCTCACCTGTCATAGCCTCATTTCCATCAGTCACTGGCATGTTATTTGTGTCTTCCACTGTGAAGACCGACCCAAAAAACCTGTTCAGTTCCTCAGCCATTTCCTCATCTCCCATTATTAAATCTCCCTTCTCATCCTCTAAAGGACCAATATTTACCTTAGCCACTCTTTTTTGTTTTATGTATTTGTAGAAACTTTTACTATCTGTTTTTATATTCTGAGCAAGTTTACTCTCGTAATCTATCTTACTCTTCTTTATAGCTTTTTTAGTAGCTTTCTGTTGCCCCCTAAAGATTTCCCAGTCCTCTAGTCTCCCACTGATCTTTGCTACTTTGTATGTTTTTTCCTTCAATTTGATACTCTCCCTTATTTCCTTAGATATCCACGGTCGATTTTCCCTCTTTTTACCGTCCTTCCTTTTTGTTGGTATAAACCTTTGCTGGGCACTGTGAAAAATCACTTGGAAGGTTCTCCACTGTTCCTCAACTGTTTCACCATAAAGTCTTTGCTCCCAGTCTACCTTAGCTAGTTCTTCTCTCATCCCATTGTAATCTCCTTTGTTTAAGCACAAAACACTAGTGCTTGATTTTACCTTCTCACCCTCCATCTGTATTTTAAATTCCACCATATTGTGATCGCTCCTTCCAAGAGGATCCCTAACTATGAGATCCTGAATCAATCCTGTCTCATTACACAGGACCAGATCTAGGACCGCTTGTTCCCTCGTAGGTTCCATTACATACTGTTCAAGGAAACTATCATGGATATATTCTATAAATTCCTCCTCAAGGCTGCCTTGACCGACCTGGTTAAACCAATCGACATGTAGATTAAAATCCCCCATGATAACTGCTGTACCATTTCTACATGCATCTGTTATTTCTTTGTTTATTGCCTGCCCCACCATAATGTTACTATTTGGTGGCCTATAGATTACTCCTATCAGTGACTTTTTCACCTTACTATTCCTGATTTCCACCCAAATGGATTCAACCTTATCCTCCATAGCACCGATGTCATCCCTTACTGTTGCCCGGATGTCATCCTTAAATAACAGAGCTACACCACCTCCCTTACCATCCACTCTGTCCTTCCGAAAAGTTTGATACCCTCGGATATTTAACTCCCAGTCGTGACCATCCTTTAACCATGTTTCAGTAATGGCCACTAAATCATAGTCATTCACGATGATTTGCGCCATCAACTCATTTACCTTATTCCGAATACTACGAGCATTCAGGTAAAGTACACTTATGTTGGCTTTTTTACCTCTGTTCTTAATCTTAACACCTCGATCAGTAACCTCTCCTCAGTTATATTTCCTCTTAACCTTTCTCCTAATTTTCCTTGTCGTCGAACCCATATCTTCCTGTAACAACCTGCCGCGTCGCTTACCAATAATGTTTTCACTTCCCGTTTTATTTCTTTTAGTATTCCTGGTCCTATTCACTGAGCTCCCCTCAGTCACTGTACCTTGTACTGTCGCCCTTTTGGATTTTTGACTAAGGCTCCTCTGCCTTACACTTTCCCCCTTACTGCCTTTTATTTCTGTCCCTGTTTTACTACCTTCCAACTTCCTGCATCGGTTCCCATCCCCCTGCCACATTAGTTTAAACTCTCCCCAACAGCTCTAGCAAACACCCCCCCAAGACATCGGTTCCAGTCCTGCCCAGGTGCAGACCGTCCGGTTTGTACTGGTCCCACTTAAGATGCCCCTTAAACGTCACTATCGTCCCTGCTTCCACCGCCTCCTCCGGCAGCGAGTTCCAGGCACCCACTACCCTCTGTGTAAAACACGTTAAAAAGAAGCAAAGAAAGGCCTTCCAGCATGACAGGAAAACACAAAATATCAAAATGCCTGACACCTGTAAGGCTGATAAATTTCCCAGCGATACAGATAGAACTTTGGTGAAGGGTCAGGAGGGGCTTGTTCTCTATCTGATGTTTCAAACACACACAACAAATCCCACTCCCTATTGTCAGTGTAACAGGCAGCTCCCAGTATATAAGATGGAGACAAGGTGATAAAAGGTGTGGATAAAGTAGACATGGAGCTGATGCTTCCTCTTATGGGGAATTCGAAAACGAGACGTCACAGACTTTAGATCAGAGGAAGAAAGTTTAAAACAGATTTGAGGTGAAACTACTTCTCCCAAAGTGTTGTGAATCTGTGGAATTCGCCCCCACACCCAAAGATGTGCAGGGTAGGTGAATTGGCCACACTAAATTGCCTCTAAATTGGAAAAAATGAATTGGGTACTCTAAACGTATTTATTTTATTAAATTTAAGGGGGAGTTAGACAGATTTTCAATTGGTAATGGGGCGAAGGGTTATGGAGAACGGGCAGGACGGTGGAGTTGAGGTCAGGATGGCATCAGCCATGATCGAATGGCGGAACAGGGTCAAAGGGCAGATGCCCAAATTCTGCTCCATTATATCTGATCGAATCTTATTAGCAACGCCACCCCTCAGGGAGATGAAATGAAATGAAAATCCCTTACTGTCACAAGTAGGCTTCAAATGAAGTTACTGTGAAAAGCCCCTAGTCGCCACATTCCGGCGCCTGTTCGGGGAGGCTGGTACGGGAATTGAACCGTGCTGCTGGCCTGCCTTGGTCTGCTTTAAAAGCCAGCTCTTTAGCCCTGTGCTAAACCAGCCCCAATGTGGACATTGGGGGATTGTGTGCAATGGGCTCCGTCAGCTCAGTTGCATCTCTTCAATATTCAAACTGTCTCAATGTGTCTCTGAAATCCAGCCCGGTCCCAGTTAGTGAGTTGTCCTGTGATGTGGACCAGTGTCATGGAGACCAGGATAGAGCCATGGGGAGGGGGTTGTTTTGGGCAGTACGACAGATTGGGTGATAGTGGATCAGGGCCTGATTTACACTCCAATCCATTCCACCAGAGTCAATGGGAATGAAAATGGAGCTGCTGCCCAGGATGGGTTTCAGGCCCTGCTTTACCCTCCAGCCTGTGCTGTCTTATTGGATCTCAGCTGGCCCAATAGGTGGCTGGTGTACGCTCACACATTGGTGCTCCTGTCCAAGACAAATTTAAACTGCTGCTGGAATCTTCACTGAGTTATCCAATCACACCTCAATGTCAATGAGGCTACAACAGGCAGATTAACCTCGCAGGTCTGGGAAGTGGGAACAATCCACGTTCCTCTCCAAAAACTCAATCTCCATTTTCCCACTGCCGCTGGCTTGAAATCCTGGAACTGACAACTTAACGATGTTGGTGTATCTGCACCACATGGAACGCAGCGTTTAAAAACAGGGCTCATCGCCATCTTAGAACACCAAGGAAAGGGTCATAAAAACCAACCTTGTCGACAACTCCCACATCCCAAGAAGCAATAATAAATACCATGTGACCACAATCTGCAATGACTCAACCAAATATGTTCCTGGTTAAAGTTTTTTACAGCTTCATTTTTCTACAGGATTGAGGAGCAATGGAACAATTTCAAATATAAAAATCAGCTCCACCTATTGCTCTGAAATGTGGGCCCTGTAAATGTCCCAATGGACAATTGAAATGAGGTTTCAGATCTGCCTTTGGGGCAGTTTTACTTCAGTGGTCAGTGGGTGCCCCAGATCTCCCGGACATTTCCAATGTCCTTGTTATTGAGTGAGGCACTCAGCTGATGTGATGACTTTGCATTGACAGAGCCACACACCATCGCCTCGCCTCTCTTCACAGTAACATTTACATGGTGCTTTGCAACTTCTGATGTTGAACTCATGAGAGACGAAGAAAAACATTGTCACAAGCTCAAAGTGACTTCACCTGCAACTGGACAAACTAAATTGCTGGATTTTCTACCCTGATATTCAAAATGGAACTGTAATTCTCTCTGACTCTTTATTCCCGGGATTAGTTACACAGATTGTCACAAGCCAGAAGCTGACAGGAATGAGGAGGTGGGTGGTGGGTGTGAGTGTGATTCCTCACAGCAGAGACTGGAGGGAATGATCCCGGGCATCCGGAAAGGGGGCAGGGAAAATATCTGGAAGTTATTGCAGCTGGGAAAGGTGAAGAGAATTCTGCACCAAAGAATGGCCAAGAGTTTCGATTTTGCCCTGGAGTGACTCAAATAGACCAGGGGCTCTGATTGGACAGACAGTCGGCGGGGATTGAACTATCTGTTCCTGCCCCCCTGTCCAATAGGAGCCCTTCAAAACATTAAAAAGATGTGTTGGAGGGCATTTTGTGATACTGGACTATGATATAAATTATAGGTGGCCCTGTCACTACATTTGTGCTCCTATATTACTTTTGAATAGTTCTGATGAAACAAAAGGTACTCATTGGCTTCGATGCCTGTTTAGAAGAGGCAATGTGTAGAAATAGAGAGTGTATTCACAATGCTGTTAATATCAGAAAAGACACGAAAAGGCCGTTAGCTATTTCCGCGTATCCGGTGTGACGAGGTGACTGTGCTCAGAGGCTTTACCGATCGTCCACTCCCGTTGGGTGGCGGTCCTGGCTTGGCACTGTGTCACGATAAATTTCACCACCCGTTATTCACTCAACAGTCTGTGCGCCTCGGATTCCCAACTAACTCTGGCCGTCACGTGAGAGCTCAATTGCCCCCTTAATTCAGGCTCAGCATGGGGCCTCGAGCCGCCAATTAGTACGAAAGAAAATGGTATCGCGGACCAACAAAACAAAACCATAAAAATACATTTTAAACTGAGTCTGTTACTCACTTGGCCTTGATACCAGATTCGTTGGATGTGACCTCACCGTCCGTCCGCCTCGCCGTGTGACTCTAATTTCTGGCGGTCAACGGTTTGACTACTCGCCTTGTCCACCGGCTCGAGCGGCGTCCGGCTCAGCAACACCCCGCCAGACTACGCCAAGTGTTAGAGGTGAAAATATTCCCACGAAGGCCTGAGTATCAGTAACAAAAAGCAGTTTGTGTCAGAATTCTGGGAGACAAGCCCTGGGGACTCCGCAGCCTATTGACAGCACCCTTTCTCACTTGAGCTAAGGCTCACACGGGTTAATATACAGATTGAAGGGGCGGAATTAGTTGTTTTCTCATTTACATACAATCAATCAACTATATTCGCGTCACACTTATTACATGCGGTCCATCAATTTTCCAAGCATCCCCAATTATCACATATATGGTTAAAGTGGGTGTTGTCTTACCCGCCCCTAACTTCATACAGAAGTCATTGAAAACTAACATCATGATGTGTCCTGTCTACAGCTGTAGACCTTGAGCTTATCAAGGATACATTGCAAGTCTTGTTCTGTGAAGCTGTTATCAGCGGCTGTTGGGACACTCTCTATACAGACCCACGCTTGGCTCTCATGAGACAGTTTACAGGGAATGAGGCTTGTTCAGCCATTTTATATCAGGGTGACAGAGACGACACGGTTAACACATCATGGAAAAGCGAGGCACAAGGCCGCTTTTCTGGGGTCCCCCCGGGGAGCCATGAGTCTGGCGTTCGGGTAAGAGCAAAATACTCTGGTAGAAAATAAACACTGGTGAAAGATGGGTGGGATCCCGCGCAGCCCCCGTGGAACAGAGACAATGGTGAGATACACAGAAGTGAGATCAGACAAATAAAACAGGAGTCATCTTAGTTCACCAGTTAGAAGAACAAATGACTGAAATGAAGCCTTCAGACCGTTGGGAAAACAGGCTAGTTTCAAGGAATTGAGCTCTGACTCCTTTAAGCACAGCAATAAAGCGAGTAAAGATAGCGGCAGTACAGACTGTGCAAACTGGCAACGACATCACAGAAAACTGCTCCAATTACGGCTAAAGACTGTCCTGGAATGTCTCAAGGAGAGGGGAAAGAATTAGGCTCCCTGGAAATGGACATTTTAAATCAACTAAAAGTTTAGACATGTCCAAAGGACAGGGAGGGAAAAAAATCAAATAAAGTAAAGTCCAAAAGATCAGAAAGGGGCTGAAACGCTCAATCAGCTTTTGTTCAGAAATATCTGAGGTTGACAAATCCCCCTCCCAAAACGGAAAATGGGGAGTAAAGTCAATACAAGATTATGGTTCGAAACGTAACAATGGATTCTTGTCCAGAATAACTTCAGATCGTTTCGAGCCGTCCAGATAAACTCGGCAGTAACTCAATTCAATTGAAGCAAAAATAACCATCCAGTCACATCTCTTTCAAACACTGGTTAAATAGCGAACATTGAAAATTGAATTCAGTTTGAAGAACAAGAAAGAAATTTGAGTAACATTGAAGGAAAGAATAAATAAAGTTTGAGGTCACGTACCAGATAAAAATGGCATCATGCCAAGTTCTCCGCCTCTTTCGATTCTGCACAAAAATGTAACCATTTCAGCAAGCAGGTCACCTGTACAAAGAAATATACGTCTCTGAGAATAGCTAATGCCTAGAAAGTTAATCAGTGGCAATTGACTGAAATGGAATAACATAGATAAAGTTTCATGCCGAATGAGAATGGTAGATTTTGTTCAGTATTTTAATGAAGCGATTGTGAAATTGCTGTCTCTTTACGCTGATATTTGCGACCTGTGAGAATGTGTGTGTTTGGTCTGTGAATGTTAATTTCTCTCTGCTAAGGTTTATCTTCGAAGAAAGTAACCTTGGGTTTATAATCTGGAATTTTAGAATAGGCTCCAGAAGGATTGTTACCTAACTTATTTTGGTGTGTCGGCTGACATTGTGATTTAAAAGATCATAGTTTGAGTGTAGTTAGCAATGACATTTCCAGGGTAATTTTGATACACAAGGGATTTTAATCAGGGTACAAAATCAAGGATGTAAGAATAATATTAGTTTTATGGTGTTCATTGGACGTTCGGACAGTTGAAATACATATGACAGCTGCAATACATATGACATATGACCAAGCCGGTGTTCCATTAGTTCAGGGTTAAAACTTCCCTGACACAAATACTTTGTGATCATCAGTAGGGTGAAACTAACCTGTCTCACAACGGAGATGTTTTAATTCTGAGACTGCAGGATTAGGTGTAAAGGACAGATGGGTAAATAAAATATGTCCATGATCATGTTTCTTGTTTAAACAAAAGTAGGCTGGTGACAACATGCCGTCTGGTAGAGAGCCCCGATACAGCGCAAAATTGGTTCAGTCATATATTCAACAACTTATTGTGTTTGATAATTTAAAATAAATGTTTAAAATTAGCTTGGAAATTAAAACTGCAGACAATGTGGAAGCTGGTTTTAAAAGGAAAAACACCCAACTCTGATTGAAAGCAAATCTATATTCCAAAAAACACATCGTTCTCAGATACTTGATCGCAGGAACTTGGCAGCAATCCAACTTTTACTCCACCCCCTTTTCAAACCAGCAGAGAATTGCCCCGGGCTGGGTTTGCCTGTCCACACTCTGAGCTCAGGCTTCGTCATTCTGATAAAGTAATAAAAGACAAAACAGCTGAAGATGTATTTTTAACTGGAACTGACAAACCTTAAGTTTTGAATTGTCAGATATATTCAGATGAGTTAACCCACTCTGTCCCATGCAGAATGGATCTTTGGTGTTAGAACATAGACATAGAACATGCAGTGCGGAACTTTACAAGTAACTATAAGTGCCTGGATATTTGCAGCAGCTTCAGGAATTTGAGACAGTTGAGTTATTGTAAACGGGCTAATTAACCAGGCAAATGCACGTCAAGGTCGGGTTCAAACCCAACAGAACGAGGAAAATGGATATGAACGGGTTGGAATATATATATAAGGACAACTAACCCCTGCATAACCCACGTGTTCGCCCAGACAGGAAAAGCTTTATACGGACAACACCTGGTGACGACCAGGACACTTTTCCACTTTTCCTTAAAACTTTGAGGTTAAACATTCAAGAAGGGCTGGAACGGCAGCAGCAGCTGTGGGGACTCGTGAGGGCTCTTGAGACCTCAGAACAACTACAAGCACTTCAAGGCGCTTGAACATCATTGGCTTGACAACGTACACAGGATGCAGGTAGATATATGAACTATGGTGCTTTATAGAATTTTAGTGACGGGATGTGCATCCCAGCAGCCAGAGACTGGACCAATGATATAGTTTATTTGAATGTTTGGTTACAGCTACATTCGGGGAAAGACATCGGATGCGAATACAACTTGTGTCTGTACTTCCCGCGTGTTCCGGTATTGTTTATAACATGAAATAAATCTGCGCAGTGTTTTTAGTCAGGTTGGTATGAAGCAGGCTGCCAATGACACGGGCTAGATTTTTAGGACATGACAACCTACACAGGGTTAGAAGAGGCAGAATCAATGATGCAGTGACTTGACTGAACACAGAAACTTCGATGGTAAAGTCACCGGACATACGGAGGTTAAATGCGAAGGTGGAACAACTTACAGGAATAAAGAAGAGAATGTTAGGGAAAGCAGAGAAAGGTCTAGCCAGCTTGGGGAAGAGGGCCTGGATATACAATTGAATAGGACAACAGTGTTAGGTACACACACTGAGACATTCAACAATAATTAACAAACACATCGACCGAGAGAGGGAGACAGCCGGAAGGCTCTGACAGGGGCAGCTAAGACACAACCTTGATCTGATCTAAAGGGGGGAGGTGCCTGATTGAATAGACAGCCCGCTACTGGCTAAGCTAGCCAAATGACAAGGGACGCTGGACAACCGTACTCTGAAGGGAGTAACCAGAGTATACTCAGCGATCCCCGACTGTAAAATGGACGAGATGACGGGGGTACAGATGGTCCTGATGATCCCGATCATCACACTGGACTCAGGGCCATGCCCTCACAACCAACTGGAGGACATTGGAATGGTACAGGCTAACCCCTCCCTCAGGTACTATCTCATCGAGACCATAAAACCATAAGACATAGGAACGGAAGTAAGGCCATTCGGCCCATCGAGTCCACTCCACCATTCAATCATGGCTGATTTCAACTCCATTTACCCGCTCTCTCTCCGTTGCCCTTAATTCCTCGAGAAATCAAGAATTTATCAACTTCTGTCTTAAAGACACTCAACATCCCGGCCTCCACCGCCCTCTGTGGCAATGAATTCCACAGACCCACCACTCTCTGGCTGAAGAAATTTCTCCTCATCTCTGTTCTAAAGTGACTCCCTTTTATTCTCAGGCTGTGCCTTCGGGTCCTAGTCTCCCCTGCTAATGGAAACAACTTCCCTACGTCCACCCTATCTAAGCCATTCATTATCTTGTAAGTTTCTATTAGATCTCCCCTCAACCTCCTAAACTCCAATGAATATAATCCCAGGATCCTCAGACGTTCATCGTCTGTTAGGCCTACCATTCCTGGGATCATCCGTGTGAATCTCCGCTGGACCCGCTCCAGTGCCAGGATGTCCTTCCTGAGGTGTGGGGCCCAAAATTGCTCACCGTATTCTAAATGGGGCCTAACTAATGCCTTATAAAGCTTCAGAAGTACATCCCTGCTTTTATATTCCAAGCCTCTTGAGATAAATTACAACATTGCATTTGCTTTCTTAATTACAGACTCAACCTGCAAGTTTACCTTTAGAGAATCCTGGACTAGGACTCCCAAGTCCCTTTGCACTTCAGCATTCTGGTGGTATACAAAGAACAAAGAACAAAGAAATGTACAGCACAGGAACAGGCCCTTCGGCCCTCCAAGCCCGTGCCGACCATGCTGCTCGACTAAACTTCCTGGGTCCGTATCCCTATATTCCCATCCTATTCATGTATTTGTCAAGATGCCCCTTAAATGTCACTATCGTCCCTGCTTCCACCACCTCCTCCGGTAGCGAGTTCCAGGCACCCACTACCCTCTGCGTAAAAAACTTGCCTCGTACATCTACTCTAAACCTTGCCCCTCTCACCTTAAACCTATGCCCCCTAATAATTGACCCCTCTACCCTGGGGAAAAGCCTCTGACTATCCACTCTGTCTATGCCCCTCATAATTTTGTATACCTCTATCAGGTCTCCCCTCAACCTCCTTCGTTCCATGAGAACAAACCGAGTTTATTCAACCGCTCCTCATAGCTAATGCCCTCCATACCAGGCAACATTCTGGTAAATCTCTTCTGCACCCTCTCTAAAGCCTCCACATCCTTCTGGTAGTGTGGCGACCAGAATTGAACACTATACTCCAAGTGTGGCCTAACTAAGGTTCTATACAGCTGCAACATGACTTGCCAATTCTTATACTCAATGCCCCGGCCAATGAAGGCAAGCATGCCGTATGCCTTCTTGACTACCTTCTCCACCTGTGTTGCCCCTTTCAATGACCTGTGGACCTGTACTCCTAGATCTCTTTGACTTTCAATACTCTTGAGGGTTCTACCATTCACTGTATATTCCCTACCTGCATTAGACATTCCAAAATGCATTACCTCACATTTGTCCGGATTAAACTCCATCTGCCATCTCTCCGCCCAAGTCTCCAAACAATCTAAATCCTGCTGTATCCTCTGACAGTCCTCATCGCTATCCGCAATTCCACCAACCTTTGTGTCATCTGCAAACTTATTAATCAGACCAGTTACATTTTCCTCCAAATCATTTATATATACTACAAAAAGCAAAGGTCCCAGCACTGATCCCTGTGGAACACCACTGGTCACAGCCCTCCAATTAGAAAAGCATCCTTCCATTGCTACGCTCTACCTTCTATGACCTAGCCAGTTCTGTATCCACCTTGCCAGCTCACCCCTGATCCCGTGTGACTTCACCTTTTGACTAGTCTACCATGCGGGACCTTGTCAAAGGCCTTACTGAAGTCCATATAGACAACATCCACTGCCCTACCTGCATCAATCATCTTAGTGACCTCCTCGAAAAACCCTATCAAGTTAGTGAGACACGACCTCCCCTTCACAAAACCATGCTGCCTCTCACTAATACGTCCATTTGCTTCCAAATGGGAGTAGATCCTGTCTCGAAGAATTCTCTCCAGTAATTTCCCTACCACTGAAGTAAGGCTCACCGGCCTGTAGTTCCCTGGATTAACCTTGCTACCCTTCTTAAACAGAGGAACAACATTGGCTATTCTCCAGTCCTCCGGGACATCCCCTGAAGACAGTGAGGATCCAAAGATTTCTGTCAAGGCCTCAGCAATTTCCTCTCCAGCCTCCTTCAGTATTCTGGGGTAGATCCGATCAGGCCCTGGGGACTTATCTACCTTAATATTTTTTAAGACACCCAACACCTCGTCTTTTTGGATCTCAATGTGACCCAGGCTATCTACACACCCTTCTCCAGACTCAACATCTACCAATTTCTTCTCTTTGGTGAATACTGATGCAAAGTATTCATTTTGTACCTCGCCCATTTCCTCTGGCTCCACACATAGATTCCCTTGCCTATCCTTCAGTGGGCCAACCCTTTCCCTGGCTACCCTCTTGCTTTTTATGTACGTGTAAAAAGCCTTTGGATTTTCCTTCACCCTATTTGCCAATGACTTTTTGTGACCCCTTCTAGCCCTCCTGACTCCTTGCTTAAGTTCCTTCCTACTTTCCTTATATTCCACGCAGGCATCGTCTGTTCCCAGCCTTTTAGCCCTTGACAAATGCCTCCTTTTTCTTTTTGACAAGGCCTACAATATCTCTCGTTATCCAAGGTTCCCGAAAATTGCCGTATTTATCCTTCTTCCTCACAGGAACATGCCGGTCCTGAATTCCTTTCAACTGCCACTTGAAAGCCTCCCACATGTCAGATGTTGATTTGCCCTCAAACATCTGCCCCCAATCTATGTTCTTCAGTTCCCGCCTAATATTGTTATAATTAGCCTTCCCCCAATTTAGCACATTCATCCTAGGACCACTCTTATCCTTGTCCACCAGTACTTTAAAACTTACTGAATTGTGGTCACTGTTACCGAAATGCTCCCCTACTGAAACATCTACCACCTGGCCGGGCTCATTCCCCAATACCAGGTCCAGTACCGCCCCTTCCCTAGTTGGACTGTCTACATATTGTTTTAAGAAGCCCTCCTGGATGCTCCTTACAAACTCCGCCCCGTCTAAGCCCCGGGACTAAGTGAGTCCCAGTCAATGTTGGGGAAGTTGAAGTCTCCCATCACCACAACCCTGTTGTTTTTACTCTTTTCCAAAATCTGTCTACCTATCTGCTCCTCTATCTCCCGCTGGCTGTTGGGAGGCCTGTAATAAACCCCCAACATTGTGACTGCACCCTTCTTATCCCTGATCTCTACCCATATAGCCTCACTGCCCTCTGAGGTGTCCTCCCGCAGTACAGCTATGATATTCTCCCGAACCAGTAGCGCAACTCCGCCTCCCGTTTTACATCCCCCTCTATCCCGCCTGAAACATCTAAATCCTGGAACGTTTAGCTGCCAATCCTGCCCTTCCCTCAACCAGGTCTCTGTAATGGCAACAACATCATAGTTCCAAGTACTAATCCAAGCTCTAAGTTCATCTGCCTTACCCGTAATACTTCTTGCATTAAAACATATGCACTTCAGGCCACCAGACCCGCTGTGTTCAGCAACTTCTCCCTGTCTGCTCTGCCTCAGAGCCACACTGTCCCTATTCCCCAGTTCTCCCTCAATGCTCTCACCTGCTGACCTATTGCTCCCGTACCCACCTCCCTGCCATACTAGTTTAAACCAGTATGGTATGTATTAGGGGTAATACGGTACACGACGAGTCGACAGGCTATTGGTGGAGGGATGCCAGGTCCTGATAGGATCTGCCACCTACTGGACTCCACCCACAAATGCCGGTATAAGAATCCAGTTTTTCCCTCCATTTCCCTCAGCAGTTGCATTCTGTAACCACGCTGCTGGGGATAAAGTTCTGCTTAATAAAGCCTTCAATTGACATTACCTCAACCTGCCTCGCGTCATATTGATGGTGCTACAAGCATTATGAATTTTGTCACCGTTTAGAAAATAGTCCATGCCTCTCTTCTTTTTTCCAAAGTGCAAGACCTCGCACTTGCCCACGTTGAATTTCATCAGCCATTTCTTGGACCACTCTCCTAAACTGTCTAAATCTTTCTGCAGACTCCCCACCCCCTCCATACTACCTGCCCCTCCACCTATCTTTGTATCATCGGCAAACTTAGCCAGAATGCCCCCAGTCCCGTCATCTAGATCGTTAATATATAAAGAGAACAGGTGCGGCCCCAACACTGAACCCTGCGGGACACCACTAGTCACCGGTTGCCATTCCGAAAAAGAACCTTTTATCCCAACTGTCTGCCTTCTGCCTGACAGCCAATCGTCAATCCATGTTAGTACCTTGCCTCGAATACCATGGGCCCTTATTTTACTCAGCAGTCTCCCGTGAGGCACCTTATCAAAGGCATTTTGGAAGTCAAGATCGATAACATCCATTGGCTCTCCTTGGTCTAACCTATTTGTTATCTCTTCAAAGAACTCTAACAGGTTTGTCAGGCACGACCTCCCCTTACTAAATCCATGCTGACTTGTCCTAATCCGACCCTGGGCGTCCAAGAATTTAGAAACCTCATCCTTAACAATGGATTCTAGAATCTTGCCAACATCCGAGGTTAGGCTAATTGGCCTATAATTTTCCATCTTGTTCCTTGTTCCCTTCTTGAACAGGGGGGTTACAACAACGATTTTCCAATCCTCTGGGACTTTCCCTGACTCCTGTGACTTTTGAAAGATCATAACTAACGCCTCCACTATTTCTTCAGCTATCTCCTTTACAACTCTAGGATGTAGCCCATCTGGGCCCGGAGATTTATCAATTTTTGGACCTCTTAGTTTCTCTCGCACTTTCTCCTTTGTGATGGCTACCATATTCAACTCTGCCCCCTGACTCTCCTGAAATGTTGGGATATTACTCATGTCTTCTACTGTAAAGACTGACGCAAAGTACTTATTTAGTTCCTCAGCTATTTCCTTGTCTCCCATCACTAGATTACCAGCGTCATTTTGGAGTGGCCTAATGTCTACTTTTGCCTCCCGTTTGTTTTTAATGTATTTAAATAAACTTTTACGATCATTCCTAATGTTACTGGCTAGCCTACCTTCATATTTGATCCTCTCTTTCCTTATTTCTCTCTTTGTTATCCTCTGTTTGTTTTTGTAGCCTTCCCAATCTTCTGACTTCCCACTACTCTGCCACATTATAGGCTTTCTCTTTTGCTTTGATGCATTCCCTAACTTCCTTTGTCAGCCATGGCTGCCTAATCCCCCCCTCTGATAACCTTTCTTTTCTTTGGGATGAACCTCTGTACTATGTCCTCAATTACTCCCAGAAACTCCTGCCATTGCTGTTCTACTGTCTTTCCCACTAGGGTCTGCTCCCAGTCGATTTCCGTCAGTTCCTCCCTCATGCCCCTGTAGTTACCTTTATTTAACTGGAACACCTTTACATCTGATTCGACCTTCTTTCTTCCAAATTGGAGATTGAATTCGACCATAATATGATCACTGCCTCCTAAGTGTTCCCTTACTTTAAGATCTTTAATCAAGTCTGGCTCATTACATAACACTAAGTCCAGAATGGCCTGTCCCCTCGTGGGCTCCATCACAAGCTGTTCCAAAAAGCCCTCTTGTAAACATTCAATGAATTCCCTTTCCTTGGGTCCACTGGCAGCATTATTTACCCAGTCCACCTGCATACTGAAGTCCCCCATGATCACTGTGACCTTGCCTTTCTGACATGCACTTTCTATTTCGTGGTGCATTTTGTGCCCCTGATCCTGACCACTGTTAGGAGGCCTGTACATAACTCCCATTATGGTTTTTTTGCCTTTGTGGTTCCTCAACTCTACCCACACAGACTCCACATCATCTGACCCTATGTCGTTTAGTGCTATTGATTTAATTTCATTCCTAATTAACAAGGCAACCCCGCCCCTTCTGCCCACCTCTCTGTCTTTTCGATAGGTTGTGAATCCCTGCATGTTTAAATGCCAGTCCTGAACCCCCTGCAACCACGTCTCTGTGATGCCAACCACATCATACCTGTCAGTCACAATCTGGGCCACAAGCTCATCTATTATTTTGTGTCTTTCATGTTTTTTCTTTTCTTTAAAATAAATGTTCAAATTTAGTTTTCAAAATAGTGGCAAGTGGTTTGAAATGCGTCCTCTGACTTCAGACACCTTCTCAGTAAATACAAATTAAAAATTGTTGTGATAACTTGTTCAAGTTTCCCTTTGGGATTTGGGTAGCCTGGCACTTACTACCTGTCACATCATAACAAGAGAAAGAAGCATCAAACATCATCAGTTTCTGAATGAGGGAAGACTCCAATCATTTGGGTGATGTTACTATGAAAATTCAATTACCAGAGTCCCCACATCCGATCTTGGGACTTAATCCTGGAATTCTATGTCTGTCTCCCAGGGGAGGAACATCACAGAGCAGGACACCTGCCTCTATATTGGTTACACAGTTGGCCCCATCTCAAATCCCAGGATCTGGAAGATTAGAATGTTTTGAGGATGTGGTTGCGATTGTATATCTAATTGAGCTGTCGGACTGAGAGAGGTTTGGAGGGATGTCACTGTGTTATCTTGCTGCAATATCAGTGGGACCACGGATGGATCTCTGTGTCTATTCGGAACTCCAGATATGCGTTATCCCTTCTTAGTTCCCAAATAATAGAGATTCAAACTGATTTTTGGCAAAGTTTTGTTGAACTTTATTGTCAGCTTTAGTGTCCACTGGTAAACTTTGGTTCCAATACAGACTGAGGTCAGGTTAATTGTCTTTAGCGAATACAGTGGTTGAGTTTAAAATACAAATCGTGGTAATTCTTCAAATCATCATACACAGTACAAAATGAGGGATTGATTTAAACAAAAGAAAATTGGCGATTGAGCAAAAGCAAGCAGCAAAGAAATAGGTTTCAGAAAGAGATAGACTGATCCCGGAATGGATTATTCCATCCCGACAAGTGATTTTTAAGGAGATTATGATCTTAAAGTCTCACCTTCTTTTCATCTCTGATTGGTTTTACCTAATTTATAATCCACTCAATTCGACCAAAGTGTCTGTCTGTCAATTTTGAGAGAGAGATATGTATTTAGTCAGTTGGTGTGAATTTTCCATTCCATCGCCTGCCAATTTTCCAACTTATCCACAAACACATCCCAACATTATTGGAGAACATATTGTTTGCTGAGAAAGTATCTCTCTCGACTGGCTGTTTCCACAGAAACTGACCGGCCGGTTCTTTCACACAATGGGGCCTTTCAGCCAGCTGACGTCACTGCTCCTTCAGTCTCCAGTGATTCTCGAGCAATTTGCTAAATGTTCCCAGCTATTCGGCTTTCCTCACTCTCATGGTTAATATGATTCAGTTAATTACTCTCAATGAGTTCTCAATTAAACCTTTTATCTCTGTCATCGATAGCTCACAAAATATTTTCTGAAACGTTTTGCTACATGTGATTTAAATGTTGTGTGTTTGGGGAAGCGTCCTTTCGATGGGCAGCAGGTCTGACTTCAGCCAGGACCTGCCCCTGGAACGCTGGTCTCCCAGTTTCCTGCAGGTAGAAGCAGCTTTCACACCATGGAGAGGCAACTGGCAGCAATCCCGCTCAGCGACATTACCCCCTCAGTTCACCCTCTTCCTGTCACCCCCTGCAATGTAAAGTGTGGAGCGAAGGAGTTCCCCACCCCCCTGAGTGGAAATTAGAAGGTGTGAGGAAAGGAGAATGAGACCCGGGTCAGCACGGTGACACAGTGGTTAGCACTGCTGCCTCACAGCACCAGGGACCCGGGTCAGCACGGTGACACAGTGGTTAGCACTGCTGCCTCACAGCACAAGGGACCCGGGTCAGCACGGTGACACAGTGGTTAGCACTGCTGCCTCATAGCACCAGGGACCCGGGTCAGCACGGTGACACAGTGGTTAGCACTGCTGCCTCACAGCACAAGGGACCCGGGTCAGCACGGTGACACAGTGGTTAGCACTGCTGCCTCACAGCACCAGGGATCCGGGGCAGCACGGTGACACAGTGGTTAGCACTGCTGCCTCACAGCACAAGGGACCCGGGTCAGCACGGTGACACAGTGGTTAGCACTGCTGCCTCACAGCACAAGGGACCCGGGTCAGCACGGTGACACAGTGGTTAGCACTGCTGCCTCACAGCACCAGGGATCCGGGGCAGCACGGTGACACAGTGGTTAGCACTCCTGACTGACAGAGCCAGGGACCTGGGTCAGCACGGTGACACAGTGGTTAGCACTGCTGCCTCACAGCACCAGTGACCCGGGTCGGCACGGTGACACAGTGGTTAGCACTGCTGCCTCACAGCACCAGGGACCCGGGTCAGCACGGTGACACAGTGGTTAGCACTGCTGCCTCATAGCACCAGGGACCTGGATCAGCACGGTGACACAGTAGTTAGCACTGCTGCCTCACAGCACCAGGGAACCGGGTCAGCACGGTAACACAGTGGTTAGCACTGCTGTCTCACAGCACCAGGGACCCGGGTCAGCACGGTGACACAGTGGTTAGCACTGCTGCCTCACAGCACCAGGGACCCGGGACAGCACGGTGACACAGTGGTTAGCACTGCTGCCTCACAGCACCAGGGACCCGGGACAGCACGGTGACACAGTGGTTAGCACTGCTGCCTCACAGCACCAGGGACCCGGGACAGCACGGTGACACAGTGGTTAGCACTGCTGCCTCACAGCACCAGGGACCCGGGACAGCACAGTGGCTTTCAGTTCAGTTCCGACATTGGGTCACTGTCTGTGTGGAGTCTGCACGTTCTCCCTGTGACTGCGTGGGTTTCCTCCGGGTGCTCCGGTTTCCTCCCACAGTCCAAAGATGTGCAGGTTAGTTGTATTGGCCGTGCTAAATTGCCCCTTATTGTCCGAAGGTTAGGTGCGGTTACATGTTTGCCGGGCCTGGGACGAGCCAGATAGGGTGCTCTGTCAGAGGGTCGGTGCAGACTCGGTGGGCCGAATGGCCTCCTTCTGACTTGTAGATGGGGGAACAGATCGCCATTTCTGTGGCAGCAAACGGGAATCCAGCAGAGTGTGTTGCCTCCTTGGTGCTGGGAGCAAGGGTGTCTCGGAGCGGGTACAGGACATTCTGGAGGGGGAGGGGGAACAGTCAGTGGCCGTGGTGCACATCGGTACCAACGTCATAGGTACAAACAGGGATGAGGGCCTGGAATGTGAGCTTCAAAGCAGAATGTAGGGAGTTAGGAAGCAAGTTGAGAAATCGGACCTCAAAGGCAGTGATCTCAGGATTACTCCCAGTACCACGTGCTAGTCAGAGTCGAAATAGCAGGATATATCGGATAAATCTGTGGCTGGAGAGATGGTGTCAGGGGGAGGGGTTCAGATTCCTGGGGCATTGGGACTGGTTCTGGGGGAGGTGGGACCTGTACAAACTGGACGGGTGACACCTGGGCAGGACTGGGACTGATGTCCTTGTGGGGGGTACTTGCTGGAGCGGTTGGGGAGGGTTTAAGCTAATATGCCAGGGTATTGGGAACCTCTGGAAGGATTCAGAGCAGGGGAAATCAAGGACTAGGGAGAAAGGCAGCAAGGTGAATAAGGAAAGCAATCGGCATTGAAATCAAGGGTCTGTATCAGATAATAAATATAATTATTAATAATCATCTTTATTATTGTCACAAGCTGGCTTACACTAACACTGCAATGAGGTTACTGTGAAAATCCCCTCGTCGCCACATTCCGGCGCCTGTTCGGGTCACAGAGGGAGAATTCTGAATGTCCAATTCACCTAACAGCATGTCTTTCGGGACTTGTGGGAGGAAACCGGAGCACCCGGAGGAAACCCACGCAGACACGAGGAGAACATAGAACATAGAACATTACAGCGCAGTACGGGCCCTTCGGCCCTCGATGTTGCGCCGACCTGTGAAACCACTCTAAAGCCCATCTACACTATTCCCTTATCGTCCATATGTCTATCCAATGACCATTTAAATTATCTTAATGTTGGCGAGTCCACTACTGTTGCAGGCAGGACATTCCACGCCCTTACTACTCTCGGAGTAAACAACCTACCTCTGACATCTGTCCTATATCTATCTCCCCTCAATTTGAAGCAATGTCCCCTCGTGCTAGACATCACCATCCGAGGAAAAAGGCTCTCACTGTCCACCTGTGCAGACTCCACACAGACAGTGACCCAAGTCGGGAATCGAACCTGGGACCCTGGCGCTGTGAAACAACTGTGCTAACCACTGTGCTACCGTGCTGCCCGGCGTCAGGCTCACCATAAGACCATAAGACATCGGAGCAGAATTAGGCCACTCGGCCCATCGAGACTGCTCTGCCATTCTATCATGGCTGATATTTTCTCATCCCCATTCTCCTGCCTTCTCCCCCAATCCGCTGATCCCCTTATTGATCAAGAACCTATCTATCTCTGTCTTAAAGACACTCAGTGATTTGGCCTCCACAGCCTTCTGCGGCAAAGCGTTCCACAGATTCACCACCCTCTGGCTGAAGAAATTCCTCCTCATCTCTGTTTTAAAGGATCGTCCCTTTAGTCTGAGATGGTGTCCTCTGGTTCTAGTTTTTCTGACAAGTGGAAACATCCTCTCCATGTCCACTCTATCCAGGCCTCGCAGTATCCTGTAAGTTTCAATAAGAACAAAGAACAAAGAAAAGTACAGCACAGGAACAGGCCCTTCGGCCCTCCAAGCCTGTGCCAACCATGCTGCCCGTCTAAACTAAAATTTTCTACACTTCCTGGGTCCGTATCCCTCTATTCCCATCCTATTCATGTATTTGTCAAGATGCCCCTTAAATGTCACTATTGTCCCTGCTTCCACCACCTCCTCCGGCAGCGAGTTCCAGGCACCCACTACCCTCTGTGTAATCATCCCTCCTCATCCTTCTAAACTCCAACGAGTACAGACCCAGAGTCCTCAACCGTTCCTCATACGACAAGTTCTACATTCCAGGGGTCATTCTTGTGAATCTCCTCTGGACCCTTTCCAAGGTCAGCACATCCTTCCTTAGATACGGGGTCCAAAACTGCTCACAATACTCCAAATGGGGTCTGACCAGAGCCTTATATAGCCTCAGAAGTACATCCCTGGTCTTGTATTCTAGCCCTATTGACAGGAATGCTAACATTGCATTTGCCTTCCTACCTGCCGACTGAACCTGCACGTTAACCTTAAGAGAATTGTGAACAAGGACTCCCAAGTCCCTTTGTGCTTCTGATTTCCGAAGCATTTCTCCATTTAGAAAATAGACTGCCAAAATTCCCCCTTCCAAAGTGCTTAACCTCACACTTTTCCACATTGTATTTCATCTGCCACTTCACTGCCCGCTCTCCGAGCCTGTCCAAGTCCTTCTGCAGCCCGCCTGCTTCCTCAATACTACCTGTCCCTCTACAGATCTTTGCATCATCTGCAAACTTAGCAACAGAGCCTTCAGTTCCTTCTTCCAGATCATTAATGTATATTGTGAAAAGTTGTGGTCCCAGCACAGACCCCCTGAGGTACACCACTAGTCACCGGCTGCCATCCTGAAAAAGACCCCTTTATCCCCACTCTCTGCCTTCTGCCAGTCAGCCAATCCTCTGTCCATGCTAGGATCTCACCCTGAACACCACGGGCTCTTAACGTATTTAACAGTCTCCTATGTAGCACCTTGTCAAAGGCCTTCTGGAAATCTAAATAAATCATGTCCACTGGTTCTCCTTTGTCTAACTTCCTTGTTACCTCCTCAAAGAACTCTAACAGATTTGTCAGACATGACCTTCCCTTGACGAAGCCGTGCTGACTCAGTCCTATTTTACCATGCACTTCCAAGTACTCCGCAATCTCATCTTTCATAACAGACTCTAAAATCTTACCAATGGCCAAAGTCAGGCTAACCGACCTATAATTTCCCATCTTCTGCCTCCCTCCCTTCTTAAAAACGGTGTTACATTAACCACTTTCCAGTCCTCTGGGACCCTTCCTGCTCCACAATCTCCTCAGCTATCTCGTTTAGAACCCTGGGGTGTAGTCCATCCGGGCCAGCTGACTTATCCACCTTCAGACCTTTCAGTTTCCCCAGAACCTACTCCTTAGTAATGGTCACTGCACTCACCTCTGCCCCCTGGTTCTGGAGCTCTGGCATCCCACTGGTGTCTTCCACCGTGAAGACTGATGCAAAGTAACTATTCAGTTCCTCTGCCATTTTTTTGTTTCCTATTATCACTTCTCCAGCCACGTTTTCAATGGTCCAATGTCTATTTTTGCTTCACTCTTACCTTTTATATATTGAAAGAAACTCTTCCTCTCTTCTTTTATATTACTAGCTAACTTGCACTCATATTTCATCTTCTTTCCTCTTATTGCATTTTTAGTTGTCCTCTGCTCGCTTTTAAATGATTCCCAATCCTCTGGCTTCCCCTAATACTTGCCACTTTGTCTGCTTTTTCTTTAGCTTTTATGCTGTCCTTGACTTCCCTCGTCAACCATGGAAGCCTTGTCCTCCCCTGAGCATGTTTCCTCCTCCTTGGGATGAATTTCTGTTGTGCCTCCCCCATAACCCCCAAAAACTCCTGCCATTGCTGTTCCACTGTCTTCCCTGCTAGGCTCCTTTTCCAATCAACTCTGGCCAGCTCCTCCCTCATGTCTTTGTAGTTACCCTTATTTAATTGTCATCCCGTTACATCTGATTGCAGCTTCTCCCTCTCAAACTTCAGGGTAAATTCTATCATATTGTGGTCACTGCTCCCTAAGAGTTCCTTCACCTTAAGTTCCCGAATCAAGTCTGCCTCACTACACATCACCAAATCCAGAATTGCCTGTTCCCTAGTGGTCTCTGTCACAAGCTGCTCAAAAAACCCATCTCTTAAACATTCCACAAATTCCTTTTCTTGGGATCCACCACCAACCTGATTTTCCCAGTCCGCCTGCATATTGAAGTCCCCCATGATTATTGTAATATTGCCTTTTTTACATGCTTTCTCTATCTCTTGATTTATTTTCTGCCCCACATCCTGACTACTGCTCGGGGGCCTGTACATAACTCCCATCAGGGTCTTTTTACCTTTGCGATTCCCCAACTCTACCCACAGAGATTCTATGCCTTCTGATCCTATATCGCTCCTTGCTATCGATTTAACTTCATTCCTTACTAACAATGCAACCCCGCTCCCTTTGCCCATCTGCCTGTCCTTTCGATAGGACACATATCTTGGATATTTAGATCCCAGCCCTGATCCCCTTGCAGCCACGTCTCTGTGATGCCCACAACATCGTACCGGCCAATTTCAATATGTGCAACAAGCTCATTTACCATGTTCCGTATACTGCGCGCATTTAGGTCCAACACCCTCAGTCCTGCATTGACCACCTCCCGTCTCACACTCGTCACCTTTTCTGCTCTGCCTGAGGGTGATGTTCTATTATTTTTGTTCTCTATTTCCCCTTCAGTTATGACACCTTCTAAGCTCACGCTCTGGTTCCCGCCCCCCATAATAGTTTAAATGATGTGGAGATACCGCCGTTGGACTGGGGTGAGCACAGTGAGAAGTCTTACAGCACAAGGTTAAAGTCCAACAGGTTTGTTTCAAATCACTAGCTTTCGGAGCACTGCTCCTTCCTCAGGTGAATATTAGTTTAAATCCTCCCGAGTGACACTAGCAAACCTCCCAGCCAGGATATTGGTGCCTCCTGAGTTTAGATGTAACCCGTCCTTCTTGTAGGTCACACCTACCCCAGAAGAGATCCCAATGGTCCAGAAATCTGAATCACACTGGTCTATACTTCCCTGTTTTCTCTCTACCTCCCGTTTTGAATAGCGCTGGAGTGTGGTGACTAGGGGCTTTTCACAGTAATATCATTGCAGTGTTAATGTAAGCCTACTTGTGACAATAAAGATTATTATTATTATCATTATAGTAGCGAAGTTGCTGGAGACCATTATCAAGGATTTGATAGCACAGCATTTGGAAAGCAGAGGTGTAATCAGACAAAGTCAGCATGGATTTACAAAAGGGAAATCAGGCTTGACAAATCTACCAGAATTCTTTGAGGACGTAATGAGAAGGGTTGACCAGGGAGAACTGGTGGATGTGGTTTATTTAGATTTTCAGAAGACTTTCTACAACATTTCACAAAGCAGATTACTATGTATAGTTAACGCCCATGGGATTATGGGTAGTGCCTTGAGATGGATGGAAAGCTGGTCAGCAGACAGGAAGCAAAAAGTTGGAACGAATGGGTCTTTTTCTGATTGTCAGGCAGTGACTAGTGGGGTATCGCAGGGATCTGTGCTCAGACCCCAACTGTTCACATTGTATATTAATGATTTGGACAAGAGAAAGAAATGTTTTATCTCAACATTTACAGCTGATAATTAGTTACAGGGGGGGAGAGTGAGCTGTGAGGAGGATACAGAGATACTTCAGCGGGATTTGGACAGGCTGAGTGAGTGGCCACATGCACGGCCGATGCAGTATAATGTGGACAAATGTGAGACTATCCGCTTCGGGAGCAAAAATAGGAAGGCAGATTATTATTTGAATGGGTGTAAATTGAGAGAGGCGGACACTCAGCGAGACCTTGCTGTCTTCGTGCATCAGTCGCTGAAAGTAAGCGCGCAGGTACAGCAGGCAGTAAAGAAGGCAAATGGTATGTTGGCCTTCATAGCGAGAGGATTGGAGTCTAGGAATAGAGATGTTTTACTGCAATTGTATCAGGCATTGGTGAGGCCACACCTGGAGTATTGTGCCCAGTTTTGGTGCCCTGATCTGAGGAAGGATGTTCTTGCTATGGAGGGAGAGCAGTGAAGGTTAACCAGGCTGATTCCTGGGATGGCGGGACTGTCATATGAGGAGAGACTGAGTCGGTTAGGATTATATTCATTTGAGTTTAGAGAATGAGGGGGTCTCATAGAAACGTACAAAATTCTAACAGGATTAGACTGGGTAGATTCAGAAAGAACGTTCCCGATGGTGGGGGAGTCCAGAACTAGGGGTCATAGTTTGAGGATAAGGGGTAAACCTTTTAGGACTGAGGTGAGGAGACATTTCTTCACCCAGAGAGCGGTGAATCTGTGGAATTCACTCCCACAGAAAGTAGTTGAGGCCAAAACGTTGTGTAATTTGAGGAAGGAATTAGATTTGCTCTCGGGGCGAAAGGGCTCGAGGGATATGGGGGAAGGCGGGATCAGGGTATTGAACTTGATGATCAGCCATGATCACAATGATTAGCGGAGCAGGCTCGAAGGGCCGAATGGCCTCCTCCTGGATCTCTGTCTGTTTCTATGTCGGAATTCTATGAACCAGATCCCAAATTAAATTCCTCCCCGCCCCACCCAGATTGGGAAGATTTTCCAAACAGGGAAGAAATTCCCAACACCAGGTCGATGATTGATCCATGAATTGTTGAGTGTTAGCCTCTATCTCTCCAGTGATATCCCATTGACAGAGTTAGAAAGACTGCTCAGAGTGGAGTGTGACAGATTGAAGTGTCGGACTGCACGCGGTGTGAGCTGTCACCTGACCAATATGGAGCTCGCTCTCCAAGTGTCACATCTCCCAATAAATTACTCTCCGTCTCTTCATTCTTTCTCATTCTTTAACTTTACATCTCAACATCTTCACAGAATCATTTCATTGAAATGTGGAGAGTTTATCTGATTTGAAAGTAGTGATGTGATCAGTGACCCAGATTTATTTGTGAGGAAGAATCTAACACGAGACCAAATGTGTAAATGCATCACCCTCTTTATTTCACAGTGAGAATCCATTCCCAGCAGTTTGAAAAACAAAAGACAAACAAAGACTCGAAGACGATGGATTATTTACTGCACCAGACAAACCTGTGAATGGGTCACCTGTTAACGGGAGTCAGATCTGAATCGATCATTTTCTCAGTCACAGATTCAGTCTGTCGATATTCCCAAAGTCAGCTCCCAGTGTGGGTTTGAGGAGATCTGAATGGAAACTTTATTCCATCTTCAGTCTCTGGATTCTAATTTTAAACTGGGATTCTTTCTCCGGTTTAAGGACCAGTTTTAAGCTGCTTCACACCTGGGTCACAAAACTCCCACTTTCACTTTCCTGACCTGGGCCCATCTGTTTCCTGAACTTGGACTGATCTGAGTCAGACCAAACCGGGTTGAGAAACAACCTTTTTAATCATCCCCACCACAATGTCCAGTGTTTGATTCTCAGGACTGGCAGGAAAAGGGAATATTTTACTGCCCACACAGGGTGTGGTTTCCATTAGCAGGTTTCTCCAGTGAGTGACGTGTTCTTCCTACAGTGTCCAGTGTCTATTCCACACAGTCTGTTATATGGTCCATTCCCATTATATTTCAGAGCACAGGACACAGAACTATTCAAACATTGAAGGAAAATCTTCCCGATGATGTGATGAAAATCTCATTATTTTACAAATGGTGAACACACTGTCTCTTTACAGTTTAAACATTCCCTCGTAAATAAATAATTCCATCTGGAACTAACTCCGACTGAGAGAGCCCAGGAACAGTCCCACATCTGATCACTCCATGATTTCACATTTAACAGCTTCAATACTCTGTGCTCTGTCACAAATCCCAACTCTTTTCACATCAACTTGAAACATTCTGGGCAGTATGATGGATAAATATGAATATACTCCATGGCTGTGTGAAGATAGAAAATTCTGGAACTATATCTGTCACTAGGACCATCTCAGTCTCAGTCTCACAATTCATTGAAAGCAAGATTACAGAAAAAGCAAATTAGTGCAGTGATGAATCCCCGTTCCCCAATAGAGGGCCCACCACCCGGTACAATTGAGTTTTGCCCTGTATCTGTGCAGTGTGGAGACGTGTTCAGCAATGAATTTCAGACGTTGAAGGGAGACTTAATTATAAATAATATTAACGGGAAATAGAGCAGGCGGGACTCAGAGACAGTCAAATATATCAGGGCTGGAGTCACATGTACGGTTCACGTGTGGGTGGACGATCACGTGTTTGCTCCACATTTGGTTGGTTAAGTGAGTGGTTAAGAACATGGCAGGTAGAATATGATGTGGTGATGTTTGGGCTCCTTAGTTAAGGGTGGATGAACCGAGTTTTGTGGGAGTGCATTCCCTGTTTATGAGACAGATTACACACTCGAGGGACAGTGTGGGAAGGTGGAGTTAAGGTCGATGATCAGCCATGATCTTCCTGAATGGTGGGGTGGATTGACGAGTCTCTGTTTTTATTTAATTTTGAGCAGACAAAACGGCCCAGCCCCAGGTGAGAACCAAGATGACCGGACAATGTGGGGAGAAACTGGACATCGAGAAAAGAACATTGTTTAGAATCATTGAGCTAAATAATCAATGGGACAGTGTATGGAAATGAGGAAGAAATGTTCACTGTTGATATTAATGTCGCTGAATAATTTTGAATCTAGAATAAATGCTGCAGTGTGTGTGTGGGAGTCATAATTACTAACTGCCAGTAGAGGGCAATATTTCTAAACAGGGTCACAGGGATTTTGAGATGGACATTGGTGGAATTGTCCAAAATGCCAATATTGACACATATACGTAACCTGTCTGATGAACAGACATTGCGTTCCCTCAAAGGTAAATATAACCGTCTTGAGGTAAGGAGATTAAAACTATGCTCAGTATTCCAGATTAAACCCAATGGAAAGTTAAACAGTTTTAGAATAGAGTTAAGCATATCTCACTGTTTCATGTTCAGAAAGGCAACAGAACCTCCCAGAAAACCTTGATTCTCCCGTCTTTTCAAAACCCATTCCCATTAGCCCGTCTATGGTAAAAATATCCATGATGAAATATGTGCTATCGAAGGATTGGTTGTCCTGTTCCAGGTCCTTCATTATTTGAAACAGGTGCTCTTCCATTTGCTGTTCATCAACTTTCGTGTCAAAAGCCCTGCAACAGAATTAAGAACAGAGGAATTTAATTTTTACCCTCCTGACAAAACCTGTTTGGAAAGTCGGTTGCCAGGACAACAGGGACAGGAGTTGACCATTCAGCCCATTGAGTCGCCTGCACCAGTCAGTTAGTCCACAGCTGGAGTAAGACCATCGAGAAGCTGGCCAAATGGGCAGACAAGTGGCAGATAGAGTTTAACACAGAGAAATGTGAGGTGATGCATTTTACAGAGAGGATGGAGAGAGTCTATCCAGACTTAATGGCTCAGTTCTAAAGAGAGTGCAGTAGCAGAGGGACCTCGGGGTGCCCGCCCAGGATAGATTCTCTGCCATTCCGGCGGGAAAAACGCCAGTGTGAGAAACATTCATCACAATGTAGTGTGCCAAAGTCAGGATGCCTGGCGCTGCCCACAGAGTTGAGGATGGAGAGCGCCCACAACCCTGGACCCTGGAGCACTACAGCAGTGGGTTGGGGGAGATTGGGACCATGGATCTTCCGTATCATGTGTTCTGGAGGGGGTCCTTCTGCTGGCCTGTTTCTGGGTGACCAATGTTGCTGGAAATCGATCTGCATTTTCAGGAGGTCCACCTTCTTTTGTCAACATGGCTCAGTGTTGTTGGACATCTTTTCAATATGACACCCGGGCAGGAGGGCGGACTACACACCATCCAGGCCTGACCCACTGCTGAAAACAGTGGAAAACACCCAGGGGAATAATTAATGATGGGTGGGAAGATTCGGAGTGTTTTCCGGCAAGCGGCCATGTTCCTGCCCACGTTCCTGCCCACGCTCCTGCCCACGCTCCTGCCCACGTTCCTGCCCACATTCCTGCCCACATTCCTGCCCATTTTCCTGCCCACATTCCTGCCCCAGATCCTGCCCACGTTCCTGCTCACGCTCCTGCCCACGTTCCTGCCCACGTTCCTGCCCACGCTCCTGCCCACGTTCCTGCCCACATTCCTACCCACGCTCCTGCGCACGCTCCTGCTCACGCTCCTGCCCACGTTCCTGCCCACGTTCCTGCCCACGCTCCTGCCCATGTTCCTGCCCATGTTCCTGCCCACGTTCCTGCCCACGTTCCTGCCCTCGTTCCTGCCCACATTCCAGCCCCCTGTTTAGCACAGGGCTAAATCGCTGGCTTTGTACGCAGACGAAGGCAGGCCAGCAGCACAGTTCAATTCCCGTTACAACCTCCCCGAACAGGCGCCATAATGTGGCGACTAGGGGCTTTTCACAGTAACTTCATGAAGAATACTTGTGACAATAAGCGATTTTCATTTTATTTCATTTCATTTCCTGCCAATGTTCCTACCCACATTCCTGCCCACATTCCTGCCCACATTCCTGCCCTCGTTCCTGCCCACGGTCCTGCCCACATTCCTGCCCACATTCCTGCCCACATTCATAAGAACATAAGAACTAGGAGCAGGAGTAGGCCATGTGGCCCCTCGAGCCTGCTCCACCATTCAATGAGATCATGGCTGATCTTTTGTGGACTCAGCTCCACTCTCCGGCCCGTACACCATAACCCTTAATCCCTTTATTCTTCAAAAAACTGTCTATCTTTATCTTAAAAACATTTAATGAAGGAGCCTCTACTGCTTCACTGGGCAAGGAATTCCATAGATTCACAACCCTTTGGGTGAAGAAGTTCCTCCTAAACTCAGTCCTAAATCTACTTCCCCTTATTTTGAGGCAATGCCCCCTAGTTCTGCTTTCACCCGCCAGTGGAAACAACCTGCCCGCATCTATCCTATCTATTCTCTTCATAATTTTATATATTTCTATAAGATCCCCCCTCATCCTTCTAAATTCCAACGAGTACAGTCCCAGTCTACTCAACCTCTCCTCGTAATGCAACCCCTTCAGCTCTGGGATTAAGCTTGTGCCCACATTCCTGTCCCAGTTCCTGCCCACGTTCCTGCCCACATTCCTGCCCCAGTTCCTGCTCATGTTCCTGCCCCATTTCCTGCCCACATTACTGCCCATGCATTCCCACACTCCTGCCCCAGTTCCTGCCCACGTACATGCCCCAGATCCTGCCCACATTCCTGCCCCAGTTCCTGCCCACGTTCCTGCCCTCGTTCCTGCCAATGTTGCTGTCCCAGTTCCTGCCCATGTTCCTGCCCCAGTTCATACCCACATTCCTGCCCACGCTCCTGCCCCCATTCCTGCCCCAGTTCCTGCCCACGTTCCTGCCCCAGTTCCTGCCCACGTTCCTGCCCCAGTTCCTGCCCATGTTCCTCTCCCAGTTCCTGCCCATGTTCCTGCCCCAGTTCCTGCCCACATTCCTGCCACGTTCCTGCCCATGCTCTTGCCCGCATTCCTGCCCACGTTCCTGCCCACACCACAGCACTTAGTCTCAAAATGGGAGAATTGCTCCCCGGGCTGATGTTGCTACAAGATCTGACAGAAAGGAACATCAATCACAATATATCAGTCACTAAACTCACCTGCCATAGAACCAAACAGGAGGGGCTGTTACTATTTCAACTGTTGGATCTGTTGGTTGAGGCGGGTTGGTGACTTGAGGAACTATCTCAAGAAATACCCGGAATCTCTGCTGTATTTTGCCATTTTTCAAGTATCCAAAAACTCCCCAAGGTGCAGAGAGAGGAACAATAGTACCTGTGGACAGAGACACTGTTACAGCATTTAACTGGGTGATCAGCTGATAGATAGTCAGAGGTTACAGGTCAGGGGGCAGGGTCACTTTGGTGACATGTGGAAAATGTTGTGATGTCACTTTAAGGGAATATGCAAAGGCCCAAGTTGCCAGGATGGAGAGCAGCATGTGACCAGCATGGTCCCACTTGCAGTGTGAGTGCCGACTGTTGTGTTCTGCTTCTTCATGTAGCATAAGCTGCTTCCTTGATGTCGGCTCTGACAAAGGAAGGTTCAGACTTGGAGATGGTTTAACACATTTATTGAACGGTTAACAATTCTCCTACTTGAGTTTGACTCTCCTGCTAATCTTGCTATAGTAACTCAGTCTAACTAACCAGTCTGCTCTCAGCCATGCGGTGAGTGTGATGCTTCCTGATCTGCCCCTGTCTCTCTGAGTGTCCTTTTATATGGGTACCTTGTGGTAGTGTCACCTCTGGGTGTCTTGACTGCTCATTGGACGTGTCCTATCTTATTGACCTATCGGTTGAATGTCTGTGTGTCATGATGTCTCTGGTGCTCCCTCTAGTGTTTATTTAGTTGCAGTGTGTTTACATTAACCCCTTGTGTATTTACAGTGATGCACATCACCACACCGACACCATATTGAAATGTCCGTCCCGCTCACTCATATCACTCTGTGCAGCCCCCTCCCTTCACCAGACTGTGCAGCACGTTAACACCCAGCTGGGAAAGTCTCACAGCCTCGAGGGACAGTCTGTTCCTCAATCTACCCCCTGCTGCCCCCCTCCCGAGACCTATCCCCCACAAACTCGTCACTGCCGCCCGAGCGCTACCGCCCCCACAATCCCCCTGCCAACACGAGCCCTTACACCCCCCCGACACCCGTTGCACAACCCTCCTTCCACATTGCCCCTCTCGTCTTTGTCAAGCCATCAGGACTCTCTGGACAGCACAGAGCTGTCCAGATAGACACTGGTGTGTGTCACTGCTGGAAGGGACAGACAGCACAGAGCTGTCCAGATAGACACTGGTGTGTGTCACTGCTGGAAGGGACAGACAGCACAGAGCTGTCCAGATAGACACTGGTGTGTGTCACTGCTGGAAGGGACAGACAGCACAGAGCTGTCCAGATAGACACTGGTGTGTGTCACTGCTGGAAGGGACAGACAGCACAGAGCTGTCCAGATCGACACTGGTGTGTGTCACTGCTGGAAGGGACAGACAGCACAGAGCTGTCCAGATAGACACTGGTGTGTGTCACTGCTGGAAGGGACAGACAGCACAGAGCTGTCCAGATAGACACTGGTGTGTGTCACTGCTGGAAGGGACAGACAGCACAGAGCTGTCCAGATCGACACTGGTGTGTGTCACTGCTGTAAGGGACAGACAGCACAGAGCTGTCCAGATAGACACTGGTGTGTGTCACTGCTGGAAGGGACAGACAGCACAGAGCTGTCCAGATAGACACTGGTGTGAGTCACTGCTGGAAGGGACAGACAGCACAGAGCTGTCCAGATAGACACTGGTGTGTGTCACTGCTGGAAGGGACAGACAGCACAGAGCTGTCCAGATAGACACTGGTGTGTGTCACTGCTGGAAGGGACAGACAGCACAGAGCTGTCCTGATAGACACTGGTGTGTGTCACTGCTGGAAGGGGGAGACAGCACAGAGCTGTCCAGATAGACACTGGTGTGTGTCACTGCTGGAAGGGACAGACAGCACAGAGCTGTCCTGATAGACACTGGTGTTTGTCACTGCTGGAAGGGACATACAGCACAGAGCTGTCCAGATTGACACTGGTGTGTGTCACTGCTGGAAGGGACAGACAGCACAGAGCTGTCCAGATAGACACTGGTGTGGGTCGCTGCTGGAAGGGGGAGACAGCACAGAGCTGTCCAGATAGACACTGGTAAGTGTCACTGCTGGAAGGGACAGACAGCACAGAGCTGTCCAGACAGACACTGGTGTGTGTCGCTGCTGGAAGGGACAGACAGCACAGAGCTGTCCAGATAGACACTGGTGTGTGTCGCTGCTGGAAGGGACAGACAGCACCGATCTGTCCAGATAGACACTGGTGTGTATCACTGCTGGAAGGGACAGACAGCACAGAGCTGTCCTGATAGACACTGGTGTTTGTCACTGCTGGAAGGGACATACAGCACAGAGCTGTCCAGATAGACACTGGTGTGTGTCACTGCTGGAGGGGACAGACAGCACAGAGCAGTCCAGATAGACACTGGTGTGTGTAGCTGCTGGAAGGGGGAGACAGCACAGAGCTGTCCAGATAGACACTGGTGTGTGTCACTGCTGGAAGGGACATACAGCACAGAGCTGTCCAGATAGACACTGGTGTGTATCGCTGCTGGATGGGACAGGCAGCACAGAGCTGTCCAGATAGACACTGGTGTGTGTCACTGCTGGAAGGGACAGACAGCACAGAGCTGTCCTGATAGACACTGGTATGTGTCACTGCTGGAAGGGACAGACAGCACAGAGCTGTCCAGATAGACACTGGTGTGTGTCACTGCTGGAAGGGGGAGACAGCACAGAGCTGTCCAGATAGACACTGGTGTGTGTCACTGCTGGAAGTGGGAGACAGCACAGAGCTGTCCAGATAGACACTGGTGTGTGTCACTGCTGGAAGGGACAGACAGCACAGAGCTGTCCTGATAGACACTGGTATGTGTCACTGCTGGAAGGGACAGACAGCACAGAGCTGTCCAGATAGACACTGGTGTGTGTCACTGCTGGAAGGGACAGACAGCACAGAGCTGTCCTGATAGACACTGGTATGTGTCACTGCTGGAAGGGACAGACAGCACAGAGCTGTCCAGATAGACACTGGTATGTGTCACTGCTGGAAGGGACAGACAGCACAGAGCTGTCCAGATAGACACTGGTATGTGTCACTGCTGGAAGGGACAGACAGCACAGAGCTGTCCAGATAGACACTGGTGTGTGTCACTGCTGGAAGGGACAGACAGCACAGAGCTGTCCAGATAGACACTGGTGTGTGTCACTGCTGGAAGGGACAGACAGCACAGAGCTGTCCAGATAGACACTGGTGTGTGTCACTGCTGGAAGTGGGAGACAGCACAGAGCTGTCCAGATAGACACTGGTGTGTGTCACTGCTGGAAGGGACAGACAGCACAGAGCTGTCCAGATAGACACTGGTGTGTGTCACTGCTGGAAGGGACAGACAGCACAGAGCTGTCCAGATAGACACTGGTGTGTGTCACTGCTGGAAGTGGGAGACAGCACAGAGCTGTCCAGATAGACACTGGTGTGTGTCACTGCTGGAAGGGACAGACAGCACAGAGCTGTCCAGATAGACACTGGTGTGTGTCACTGCTGGAAGGGACAGACAGCACAGAGCTGGCCAGATAGACACTGGTGTGTGTCACTGCTGGAAGGGACAGACAGCACAGAGCTGTCCAGATAGACACTGGTGTGTGTCACTGCTGGAAGTGGGAGACAGCACAGAGCTGTCCAGATAGACACTGGTGTGTGTCACTGCTGGAAGGGACATACAGCACAGAGCTGTCCAGATAGACACTGGTGTGTGTCACTGCTGGAAGGGACAGACAGCACAGAGCTGTCCAGATAGACACTGGTGTGTGTCACTGCTGGAAGGGACAGACAGCACAGAGCTGTCCTGATAGACACTGGTGTGTGTCACTGCTGGAAGGGACATACAGCACAGAGCTGTCCAGATAGACACTGGTGTGTGTCACTGCTGGAAGGGACAGACAGCACAGAGCTGTCCAGATAGACACTGGTGTGTGTCACTGCTGAAAGGGACAGACAGCACACAGCTGTCCAGATAGCCACTGGTGTGTTTCACTGCTGGAAGGGACATACAGCACAGAGCTGTCCAGATAGACACTGGTGTGTGTCACTGCTGGAAGGGACGGACAGCACAGAGCTGTCCAGATAGACACTGGTGTGTGTCGCTGCTGGATGGGGGAGACAGCACAGAGCTGTCCAGATAGACACTGGTATGTGTCACTGCTGGAAGGGACAGACAGCACAGAGCTGTCCAGATAGACACTGGTGTGTGTCACTGCTGGAAGGGACAGACAGCACAGAGCTGTCCAGATAGACACTGGTGTGTCACTGCTGGAAGGGACAGACAGCACAGAGCTGTCCTGATAGACACTGGTGTGTGTCACTGCTGGAAGGGACAGACAGCACAGAGCTGTCCAGATAGACACTGGTGTGTGTCACTGCTGGAAGGGACAGACAGCACAGAGCTGTCCAGATAGACACTGGTGTGTGTCACTGCTGGAAGGGACAGGCTGCACAGAGCTGTCCAGATAGACACTGGTGTGTGTCACTGCTAGAAGGGACAGACAGCACAGAGCTGTCCAGATAGACACTGGTGTGTATCACTGCTGGAAGGGACAGACAGCACAGAGCTGTCCTGATAGACACTGGTGTGTGTCGCTGCTGGATGGGACAGGCAGCACAGAGCTGTCCAGATAGACACTGGTGTGTGTCACTGCTGGAAGGGACAGACAGCACAGAGCTGTCCAGATAGACACTGGTGTGTGTCATTGCTGGAAGGGACAGACAGCACAGAGCTGTCCAGATAGACACTGGTGTGTGTCACTGCTGGAAGGGACAGACAGCACAGAGCTGTCCTGATAGACACTGGTGTGTGTCACTGCTGGAAGGGACATACAGCACAGAGCTGTCCAGATAGACACTGGTGTGTGTCACTGCTGGAAGGGACAGACAGCACAGAGCTGTCCAGATAGACACTGGTGTGTGTCGCTGCTGGATGGGACAGGCAGCACAGAGCTGTCCAGATAGACACTGGTGTGTGTCACTGCTGGAAGGGACAGACAGCACAGAGCTGTCCTGATAGACACTGGTGTTTGTCACTGCTGGAAGGGACAGACAGCACAGAGCTGTCCAGATAGACACTGGTGTGTGTCACTGCTGGAAGGGACAGACAGCACAGAGCTGTCCTGATAGACACTGGTGTGTGTCACTGCTGGAAGGGACAGACAGCACAGAGCTGTCCAGATAGACACTGGTGTGTGTCACTGCTGGAAGGGACAGATAGCACAGAGCTGTCCAGATAGATACTGGTGTGTGTAACTGCTGGAAGGGACAGACAGCACAGAGCTGTCCAGATAGACACTGGTGTGTGTCACTACTGGAAGGGGGAGACAGCACAGAGCTGTCCAGATGGACACTGGTGTGAGTCACTGCTGGAAGGGACAGACAGCACAGAGCTGTCCAGATAGACACTGGTGTGTGTCACTGCTGGAAGTGGGAGACAGCACAGAGCTGTCCAGATAGACACTGGTGTGTGTCACTGCTGGAAGGGACAGACAGCACAGAGCTGTCCTGATAGACACTGGTATGTGTCACTGCTGGAAGGGACAGACAGCACAGAGCTGTCCAGATAGACACTGGTGTGTGTCACTGCTGGAAGGGACAGACAGCACAGAGCTGTCCTGATAGACACTGGTATGTGTCACTGCTGGAAGGGACAGACAGCACAGAGCTGTCCAGATAGACACTGGTATGTGTCACTGCTGGAAGGGACAGACAGCACAGAGCTGTCCAGATAGACACTGGTATGTGTCACTGCTGGAAGGGACAGACAGCACAGAGCTGTCCAGATAGATACTGGTGTGTGTCACTGCTGGAAGGGACAGACAGCACAGAGCTGTCCAGATAGACACTGGTGTGTGTCACTGCTGGATGGGGGAGACAGCACAGAGCTGACCAGATAGACACTGGTGTGTGTCACTGCTGGAAGGGACAGACAGCACAGAGCTGTCCAGATAGACACTGGTGTGTGTCACTGCTGGAAGGGACAGACAGCACAGAGCTGTCCAGATAGACACTGGTGTGTGTCACTGCTGGAAGGGACAGACAGCACAGAGCTGTCCAGATAGACACTGGTGTGTGTCACTGCTGGAAGTGGGAGACAGCACAGAGCTGTCCAGATAGACACTGGTGTGTGTCACTGCTGGAAGGGACATACAGCACAGAGCTGTCCAGATAGACACTGGTGTGTGTCACTGCTGGAAGGGACAGACAGCACAGAGCTGTCCAGATAGACACTGGTGTGTGTCACTGCTGGAAGGGACAGACAGCACAGAGCTGTCCTGATAGACACTGGTGTGTGTCACTGCTGGAAGGGACAGACAGCACAGAGCTGTCCAGATAGACACTGGTGTGTGTCACTGCTGAAAGGGACAGACAGCACACAGCTGTCCAGATAGACACTGGTGTGTGTCGCTGCTGGAAGGGACAGACAGCACAGAGCTGTCCAGATAGACACTGGTGTGTTTCACTGCTGGAAGGGACAGACAGCACAGAGCTGTCCAGATAGACACTGGTGTGTGTCACTGCTGGAAGGGACAGACAGCACAGAGCTGTCCTGATAGACACTGGTGTGTGTCACTGCTGGAAGGGACATACAGCACAGAGCTGTCCAGATAGACACTGGTGTGTGTCACTGCTGGAAGGGACAGACAGCACAGAGCTGTCCAGATAGACACTGGTGTGTGTCACTGCTGAAAGGGACAGACAGCACAGAGCTGTCCAGATAGACACTGGTGTGTGTCGCTGCTGGATGGGACACGCAGCACAGAGCTGTCCAGATAGACACTGGTGTGTGTCACTGCTGGAAGGGACAGGCAGCACAGAGCTGTCCAGATAGACACTGGTGTGTGTCACTGCTGTAAGGGACAGACAGCACAGAGCTGTCCTGATAGACACTGGTGTTTGTCACTGCTGGAAGGGACAGACAGCACAGAGCTGTCCAGATAGACACTGGTGTGTGTCACTGCTGGAAGGGACATATAGCACAGAGCTGTCCAGATAGATACTGGTGTGTGTAACTGCTGGAAGGGACAGACAGCACAGAGCTGTCCAGATAGACACTGGTGTGTGTCACTACTGGAAGGGGGAGACAGCACAGAGCTGTCCAGATGGACACTGGTGTGTGTCACTGCTGGAAGTGGGAGACAGCACAGAGCTGTCCAGATAGACACTGGTGTGTGTCGCTGCTGGAAGGGACAGACAGCACAGAGCTGTCCAGATAGACACTGGTGTGTGTCACTGCTGGAAGGGACAGACAGCACAGAGCTGTCCAGATAGACACTGGTGTGTTTCACTGCTGGAAGGGACAGACAGCACAGAGCTGTCCTGATAGACACTGGTGTGTGTCACTGCTGGAAGGGACAGACAGCACAGAGCTGTCCAGATAGACACTGGTGTGTGTCACTGCTGGAAGGGACAGACAGCACAGAGCTGTCCAGATAGACACTGGTGTGTGTCACTGCTGGAAGGGGGAGACAGCACAGAGCTGTCCAGATAGACACTGGTGTGTGTCACTGCTGGAAGTGACAGACAGCACAGAGCTGTCCAGATAGACACAGGTGTGTGTCACTGCTGGAAGGGACATATAGCACAGAGCTGTCCAGATAGACACTGGTGTGTGTCACTGCTGGAAGGGACAGACAGCACAGAGCTGTCCAGATAGACACTGGTGTGTGTCACTGCTGGAAGGGACAGACAGCCAGAGCTGTCCAGATAGACACTGGTGTGTGTCACTGCTGGAAGTGGGAGACAGCACAGAGCTGTCCAGATAGACACTGGTGTGTGTCACTGCTGGAAGGGACAGACAGCACAGAGCTGTCCAGATAGACACTGGTGTGTGTCACTGCTGGAAGGGACAGACAGCACAGAGCTGTCCAGATAGACACTGGTGTGTGTCACTGCTGGAAGGGACAGACAGCACAGAGCTGTCCAGATAGACACTGGTGTGTGTCACTGCTGGAAGGGACAGACAGCACAGAGCTGTCCAGATAGACACTGGTGTGTGTCACTGCTGGAAGGGACATACAGCACAGAGCTGTCCAGATAGACACTGGTGTGTGTCACTGCTGGAAGGGACAGACAGCACAGAGCTGTCCAGATAGACACTGGTGTGTGTCACTGCTGGAAGGGACAGACAACACAGAGCTGTCCAGATAGACACTGGTGTGTGTCACTGCTGGAAGTGGGAGACAGCACAGAGCTGTCCAGATAGACACTGGTGTGTGTCGCTGCTGGAGGGGGAGAAGGAGACTCCTGTACTCGCAGCCCTGGCACAATACTGAACGGGAAACGGTGGCACAGGCGTGTCCATGGGTCCAGCAGCACGGTGCTGCCCATGAAGACGAGCTGGGCATGGAGACGGAGGGCAGGAAGTGTGGTGAACGATGCATCAGAAGCGGCGCAGCACTGTGGCAGTGTTGCATTCACCTCAAATATCGGGTGAACCGAGAGCCCCCTGTTCACGCCAGCCTTCATCACCATTAACCCGCCATTGGGAGACTTGTAACGGAATTTTACACCAGCGGGTATTCGACGGTCTGGCTCCCACCAGATTCACCGCATCCAGCCGGCACTAAGAGAATTGGGAGAATGGGGTCCCTGGTTTAACAGAGCTGTGAGTGAGGTCGGTCTCATTGCTCTATTGGACTGATCCATTTAATTGCACGGACCCTCTCTTCACTTTCCCCATTCGTTAAACATTTCTCTGTTGAATTTTAGCCTTGCATTTGTTTCCAGTTCATTCCCGTGACTTCCGGCCTCCCCATAGTTGGATTTGGAGAGGGTTTTCCAAAGATGTTACATTCGCGCCACACAAGTGCCCGGCAATGACCATCTCCGACAAGAGAGGGTCTCACCCTCTCCCCAGAGAGCGGGGAATCTGTGGAATTTGAAGAAGGAATTAGATTTGATCTTGGGACGAAAGGGATCGAGGGAGATGGGGGAAGGTGGGATCAGGGTATTGAACTTGATGATCAGCCATGATCAGAATGAATGGCGGGGCAGTCTCGAAGGGCCGAATGGCCTCCTCCTGCTTCTATTTTCCCGGTTTGTTTCTATGTGTGTAAGTAGCCCAAATAGCGCCTCAACCCACTGGTCACATGTGACCGCGGAACGCTCTGGGATTGACAATTCTTTGCTCAGTGTGTCAGTCTGTACAGAAAGTTTCAAACGTGACAGGTTAAAGAGTGAGTGGCTGTTTTAGAATCTGTTGTTACTTTGAAGGAACATCTGACATACCTGCAACATTCCCACAACGTGCATAACTGAATAGTTTGTCCAGACCGATCGCCAGCGCACTTTTAATATCCACGGCATCAACTTCAGTTTGAACCCTCAGGCGTTTTTTGAATTGTGCCTCAAGATAATTCTAAAACAAGAAAATAAAATCCATCACCATGTGACACAACTGAACTCGCACCAAAACACATCAGTGTTGAGGGGACTGTCCTCGGTTCCCAGGTGTGGGAGCAGTATTCATGTCCTGTGATAGGGAGACCCCCACACAGATACCCCAGTGATAGGGAGACCCACCCCACGGAGACCCCAGTGATAGGGCGACCCCCCCCCCACAGAGACCCCAGTGATAGGGAGACCCGCCCCACAGAGACCCCTGTGATAGGGAGACCCGCCCCACAGAGACCCCTGTGATAGGGCGAACCCCACACAGAGACCCCTGTGATAGGGAGACCCCCCTCACAGAGACCCCTGTGTGAGGGAGACCCCCCACAGAGACCCCTGTGATAGGGAGACCCCCTCACAGAGACCCCTGTGATAGGGAGACCCCCCCACAAAGACCCCTGTGATAGGGAGAACCCCACACAGAGACCCCTGTGAGAGGGAGACCCCCCTCAGAGATCCCTGTGATAGGGAGACCTTCACAGAGACCCCTGTGATAGGGAGAACCCCACACAGAGACCCCTGTGATAGGGAGACCCCCACAGAGACCCCTGTGATAGGGAGAACCCCACACAGAGACCCCTGTGAGAGGGAGACCCCCCCACAGAGACCCCTGTGATAGGGAGACCCCCACAGAGACCCCTGTGATAGGGAGAACCCCACACAGAGACCCCTGTGAGAGGGAGACCCCCCCACAGAGGCCCCTGTGATAGGGAGACCTCCTTAGCACAGGGCTAAATAGCGGGCTTTGAAAGCAGACCAAGGCAGGCCAGCAGCACGGTTCAATTCCCGTAACAGCCTCCCCGAACAGGCGCCGGAATGTGGCGACTAGGGGCTTTTCACAGTAACTTCATTTGAAGCCTACTTGTGACAATAAGCGATTTTCATATTTGTCAAGAAAGACCTTCCACGCTGACTATTCCTGATTAATCCGTGTCTAAAGTACAGATAGATTCTGCTCCTCAGAATACTTTCCTGATCCCAGCCTTGAATTTAGAAATCATTAACTGTGTGAGTGCCGGGTCCCGGGATGTGTGAACCGCCCGGGGCAGATATTTCACTGTTTATTCCAGTTCACACACTCAGCATTGACAACCCTCCCTGCCTGAGTCAGACAGATGTTTGACAGTAAAGAGAGTAAAGGGGACTCGACCGAAAAACACAGGCATTAAATAATTTCCACTGGTACGAACATTACAGAATGCAGCGAACTCTGAAGGGCAGCACGGTATCACAGTGGTTAGCACTGTTGCTTCACTGCTCCAGGGTCCTGGGTTCAATTCCCGGCCTGGGTGACCGGGTACTCCGGTTTCCTCCCACAAGTCCCGAAAGACATGCTGTTAGGTGAATCGGACATTCTGAATTCTCCCTCTGTGACCCAAACAGGCGCCGGAATGTGGCGACTAGGGGCTTTTCACAGTAACATCATTGCAGTGTTAATGTAAGCCTACTTATGACAATAATAAAGATTATTCTTGTTCTAATTATACTTACCTTGTCCTCAATGGTTTCTGCGGGTTTCTGGCAGTCATTTTCATTACAGAAACCGATCACCTCTTCTGCTACGTCGAGTGCAGCGAGTTGGTTCCAGAACAGGACAGACACGGTTAAGAAGATTCGCAGCATCTTGGTGTCGGTACAGGTCACTGGTGAATTCACTGAATGACCCTCAGCACCTTCAGCTCGATCTGCAGTTTGAGCAGAGAGCTCTGGGATTTTTATACAGTTTTAAGGGGACGATTTTGAATAAAGTTCAGCTACGGGAACATCAGATGTTGAAGAAACGCCCCAGCTGATTAACTATGGAAATGTTTTTGGGTGTTTTGATCACAGCCTGGAATTTAGAAACCATGGGCAGCACGGTATCACAGTGGTTAGCACTGTTGCTTCACTGCTCCAGTGTCCCTGGTTCGATTCCCGGCTTGGGTCACTGTCTGTGTGGAGTCTGCACATTCTCCCCGTGTCTGCGTGGGTTTCCTCCGGGTGCTCCGGTTTCCTCCCACAAGTCCCGAAAGACGTGCTGTTGGTGAATTGGACATTCTGAATTCTCCCTCTGTGTACCCGAACAGGCGCAGGAATGTGGCAACGAGGGGGTTTACACAGTAACTTCATTGCAGTGTTAATGTAAGCCTGCTTGTGACAATAATAAAGATTATTATTATCTCGGTGATGCCGTTTACCAGGAAATGTGAATCGCCCGAGGCAGATATTTCACTATTGATTCCAATTCACACACTCAGCATTGATCCCCCTGCCTGAGTTAGACAGGAAATGTGAACCGCCCGGGGCAGATATTTCACTATTGATTCCAGTTCACACACTCAGCATTGACCCCCCTGCCTGAGTTAGACAGGAAATGTGAACCGCCCGGGGCAGATATTTCACTATTGATTCCAGTTCACACACTCAGCATTGACCCCCATGCCTGAGTTAGACAGGAAATGTGAACCGCCCGGGGCAGATATTTCACTATTGATTCCAGTTCACACACTCAGCATCGATCCCCCTGCCTGAGTTAGACAGGAAATGTGAACAGCCCGGGGCAGATATTTCTCTATTAATTCCAGTTCACACACTCAGCATTGACCCCACTGCCTGAGTTAGACAGGAAATGTGAACCGCCCGGGGCAGATATTTCACTATTAATTCCAGTTCACACACTCAGCATTGACCCCCCTGCCTGAGTTAGACAGGAAATGAGAACCGCCCGGGCCAGATATTTCACTATTGATTCCAGTTCACACACTCAGCATTGATTCCCCTGCCTGAGTTAGACAGGAAATGTGAACCGCCCGGGGCAGATATTTCACTATTGATTCCAGTTCACACACTCAGCATCGATCCTCCTGCCTGAGTTAGACAGGAAATGTGAATCGCCCGGGGCAGATATTTCACTATTGATTCCAGTTCACACACTCAGCATTGACCCCCCTGCCTGAGGTAGACAGGAAATGTGAACTGCCCGGGGCAGATATTTCACTATTGATTCCAGTTCACACACTCAGCATCGATCCACCTGCCTGAGTTAGACAGGAAATGTGAACCGCCCGGGGCAGATATTTCACTATTGATTCCAGTTAACACACTCAGCATTGATCACCCTGCCTGAGTTAGACAGGAAATGTGAATCGCCCGGGGCAGACATTTCACTATTGATTCCAGTTCACACACTCAGCATTGACCCCCCTGCCTGAGTTAGACAGGAAATGTGAATCGCCCGGGGCAGATATTTCACTATTGATTCCATTTCACACACTCAGCATTAACTCCACTGCCTGAGTTCGACAGGAAATGTGAATCGCCCGGGGCAGATATTTCACTATTGATTCCAGTTCAGACACTCAGCATTGACCCCCCTGCCTGAGTTAGACAGGAAATGTGAACCGCCCGGGGCAGATATTTCACTATTGATTCCAGTTCACACACACAGCATTGACCCCCCTGCCTGAGTTAGACAGGAAATGTGAACCGCCCGGGGCAGATATTTCACTATTGATTCCAGTTCACACACTCAGCACTGATCCCCCTGCCTGAGTTAGACAGGAACTGTGAACCGCCCGGGGCAGATATTTCACTATTGATTCCAGTTCACACACTCAGCATTGATCCCCCTGCCTGAGTTAGACAGGAAATGTGAACCGCCCGGGGCAGATATTTCACTATTGATTCCAGTTCACACACTCAGCATTGATCCCCCTGCCTGAGTTAGACAGGAAATGTGAACCGCCCGGGGCAGATATTTCACTATTGATTCCAGTTCACACACTCAGCATTGACCCCCTTACTTGAGTTAGACAGGAAATGTGAACCGCCCGGGGCAGATATTTCACTATTGATTCCAGTTCACACACTCAGCATAGACCCCCGTGCCTGAGTTAGACAGGAAATGTGAACCGCCCGAGGCAGACATTTCACTATTGATTCCAGTTCACACACTCAGCATTGATTCCCCTGCCTGAGTTACACAGGAAATGTGAACCGCCCGGGGCAGATATTTCACTATTGATTCCAGTTCACACACTCAGCATTCACCCCCCTATCTGAGTTAGACAGGAAATGTGAACCGCCCGGGGCAGATATTTCACTATTGATTCCAGTTCACACACTCAGCATTGACCCCCCTGCCTGAGTTAGACAGGAAATGTGAACCGCCCGGGGCAGATATTTCACTATTGATTCCAGTTCACACACTCAGCATTGACCCCCCTGCCTGAGTTAGACAGGAAATGTGAACCGCCCGGGGCAGATATTTCACGATTGAATCCAGTTCACACACTCAGCATTGACCCCCCTATCTGAGTTAGACAGGAATTGTGAACCGCCCGGGGCAGACATTTCACTATTGATTTCAGTTCACACACTCAGCACTGATCCCCCTGCCTGAGTTAGACAGGAAATGTGAACCGCCCGGGGCAGATATTTCACTATTGATTCCAGTTCACACACTCAGCATTGACCCCCCTGACTGAGTTAGACAGGAAATGTGAACCGCCCGGGGCAGATACTTCACTATTGATTCCAGTTCACACACTCAGCATTGACCCCCCTGCCTGAGTTAGACAGGAAATGTGAACCGCCCGGGGCAGATATTTCACTATTAATTCCAGTTCACACACTCAGCATTGACCCCCCTGCCTGCGTTAGACGGGAAATGTGAACCGCCCGGGGCAGATATTTCACTATCGATTCCAGTTCACACACTCAGCATTGACCCCCCTGCCTGAGTTAGACAGGAAATGTGAACCGCCCTGGACAGATATTTCACTATTGATTCCAGTTCACACACTCAGCATTGACCCCCCTGCCTGAGTTAGACAGGAAATGTGAACCGCCCGGGCCTGATATTTCACTATTGATTCCAGTTCACACACTCAGCATTGACCCCCTTTCCTGAGTTAGACAGGAAATGTGAACCGCCCGGGACAGGTATTTCACTATTGATTCCTATTCACACACTCAGCATTGACCCCCCCTGCCTGAGTTAGACAGGAAATGTGAACCCCCCGGGGCAGATATTTCACTATTGATTCCAGTTCACACACTCAGCAGTGACCCCCCTGCCTGAGTTAGACAGAAAATGTGAACCGCCCGGGGCAGATACTTCACTATTGATTCCAGTTCACACACTCAGCATTGACCCCCCTGCCTGAGTTAGACAGGAAATGTGAACCGTCCGGGGCAGATATTTCACTATTAATTCCAGTTCACACACTCAGCATTGACCCCCCTGCCTGAGTTAGACAGGAAATGTCAACCGACGGGACAGATATTTCACTATCGATTCCAGTTCACACACTCACCATTGGTCCCCCTGCCTGAGTTAGTCAGGAAATGTGAACCGCGCGGGGCAGATATTTCACTATTGATTTCAGTTCACACACTCAGCATCGATCCCCCTGCCTGCGTTAGACGGGAAATGTGAACCGCCCGGGGCAGATATTTCACTATTGATTCCAGTTCACACAATCAGCATCGATCCCCCTCCCTGAGTTAGACAGGAAATGTGAACCGCCCTGGACAGATATTTCACTGTTGATTCCAGTTCACACACTCAGCATTGACCCCCCTGCCTGAGTTAGACAGGAAATGTGAACCGCCCGGGCCTGATATTTCACTATTGTTTCCAGTTCACACACTCAGCATTGACCCCCTTTCCTGAGTTAGACAGGAAATGTGAACTGCCCGGGACAGGTATTTCACTATTGATTCCTATTCACACACTCAGCATTGACCCCCCCTGCCTGAGTTAGACAGGAAATGTGAACCGCCCGAGATAGAATTTCACTATTGTTTCCAGTTCACACACTCAGCATTGACCCCCCCTGCCTGAATTAGACAGGAAATGTGAACCGCCCGGGGCAGATATTTCACTCTTGATTCCAGTTCACACACTCAGCATCGATCCCGCTGCCTGAGTTAGATAGGAAATGTGAACCGCTCGGTGCAGATATTTCACTGTTGATTCCAGTTCACAAACTCAGCATCGATCACCCTGCCTGTGTTAGACTTAAATGTGAACCGCCCGGGGCAGATATTTCACTATTGATTCCAGTTCACACACTCAGCATTGACCCCCCTGCCTGAGATAGACAGGAAATGTGAACCGCCCTGGGCAGATATTTCACTATTGATTCCAGTTCACACACTCAGCATTGACCCCCCTGCCTGAGATAGACAGGAAATGTGACTCGCACGGGGCAGATATTTCACTATTGATTCCAGTTCACACACTCAGCATTGATCACCCTGCCTGAGTTAGACAGGAAATGTGAACCGCCCGGGGTATATATTTCATTATTGATTCCAGTTCACACACTCAGCATTGATCACCCTGCCTGAGTTAGACAGGAAATGTGAACCGCCCGGGGCAGATATTTCACTATTGATTCCAGTTCACACACTCAGCATTGATCACCCTGCCTGAGTTAGACAGGAAATGTGAACCACCTGGGGCAGATATTTCACTCTTGATTCCAGTTCACACACTCAGCATTGAACCCCCTGCCTGAGTTAGACAGGAAATGTGAACCGCCCGGGGCAGATATTTCACTATTGATTCCAGTTCACACACTCAGCACTGACACCCCTGCCTGAGTTAGACAGGAAATGTGAACCGCCCGGGGCAGATATATCACTATTGATTCCAGTTCACACACTCAGCATTGATCCCCCTGCCGGAGTTAGGCAGGAAATGTGAACCGCCCGGGGCAGATATTTCACTATTGATTCCAGTTCACACACTCAGCATTGACCCCCCTGCCTGTGTTAGACAGGAAATGTGAACCGCCCGGGGCAGATATTTCACTATTGATTCCAGTTCACACACTCAGCATTGACCCTCCTGCCTGAGTTAGACAGGAAATGTGAACCGCCCGGGGCAGATATTTCACTATTGATTCCAGTTCACACACTCAGCATTGACACCCCTGCCTGAGTTAGACAGGAAATGTGAACATCCCGGGGCAGATATTTCACTATTGATTCCAGTTCACACACTCAGCATTGATCCCCCTGCCTGAGTTAGACAGGAAATGCGAACCGCCCGGGGCAGATATTTCACTATTGATTCCAGTTCACACACTCAGCATCGACCCCCACTGCCTGAGTTAGACAGGAAATGTGAACCGCCCGGGACAGATATTTCACTATTGATTCCAGTTCACACACTCAGCATCGATCCCCCTGCCTGAGTTAGACAGGAAATGTGAACCGCCCGGGGCAGATATTTCACTATTAATTCCAGTTCACATACTCAGCATTGACCCCCCTGCCTGAGTTAGAGAGGAAAAGTGAACCGCCCGGGCCAGATATTTCACTCTTGATTCCAGTTCACACACTCAGCATTGACCCCCCTGCCTGAGTTAGACAGGAAATGTGAACCGCCCGGGGCAGATATTTGACTGTTGATTCCAGTTCACACACTCAGCACTGATCCCCCTGCCTGAGTTAGACAGGAAATGTGAACCGCCCAGGGCAGATATTTCACTATTGATTCCAGTTCACACACTCAGCATTGACCCCCCTGCCTGAGTTGGACAGGAAATGTGATCCGCCCGGGGCAGATATTTCACTATTAATTCCAGTTCACACACTCAGCACTGATCCCCCTGCCTGAGTTAGACAGGAAATGTGAACCGCCCGGGCAGATATTTCACTATTGATTCCAGTTCACACACTCAGCATTGACCCCCCTGCCTGAGTTAGACAGGAAAAGTGAACCGCCCGGGCCAGATATTTCACTATTGATTCCAGTTCACACACTCAGCACTGATCCCCCTGCTTGAGTTAGACAGGAAATGTGAACCGCCCGGGGCAGATATTTCACTATTGATTCCAGTTCACAAACTCAGCATTGACCCCCCTGCCTGAGTTAGACAGGAAATGTGAACCGCCCGGGGCAGATATTTCACTATTGATTCCAGTTCACACACTCAGTATTGATCCCCCTGCCTGAGTTAGACAGGAAATATGAACCGCCCAGGGCAGATATTTCACTATTGATTCCAGTTCACACACTCAGCATTGACCCCCCTGCCTGAGTTAGACAGGAAATGTGAACCGCTCGGGGCAGATATTTCACTATTGATTCCAGTTCACACACTCAGCATTGATCCCCCTGCCTGAGTTAGACAGGAAATGTGAACCGCCCGCGGCAGATATTTCACTATTGATTCCAGTTCACACACTCAGCATTGACCCCCTGCCTGCGTTAGACAGGAAATGTGAACCGCCGGGGCAGATATTTCACTATTAATTCCAGTTCACACACTCAGCATTGACCCCCCTGCCTGAGTTAGACAGGAAAAGTGAACCGCCCGGGCCAGATATTTCACTATTAATTCCAGTTCACACACTCAGCATTGACCCCCCTGTCTGAGTTAGACAGGAAAGGTGAACCGCCCGGGGCAGATATTTCACTCTTGATTCCAGTTCACACACTCAGCATTGACCCCCCTGCCTGAGTTAGACAGGAAATGTGAACTGCGCGGGGCAGATATTTCACTATTGATTCCAGTTCACACACTCAGCAGTGACCCCCCTGCCTGAGTTAGACAGGAAATGTGAACCGCCCGGGGCAGATATTTCACTATTGATTCCAGTTCACACACTCAGCATTGATCCCCCTGCCTGCGTTAGACAGGAAATGTGAACCGCCCGGGACAGATATTTCACTATAGATTCCAGTTCACACACTCAGCATTGACCCCCCTGCCTGAGTTAGACAGGAAATGTGAACCGCCCGGGGCAGATATTGCACTATTGATTCCAGTTCACACACTCAGCATTGATCCCCCTGCCTGAGTTAGACAGGAAATGTGAACCGCCCGGGGCAGATATTTCACTATTGATTCCAGTTCACACACTCAGCATTGATGCCCCTGCCTGAGTTAGACAGGAAAAGTGAACCGCCCGGGCCAGATATTTCACAATTGATTCCAGTTCACACACTCAGCATTGATGCCCCTGCCTGAGTTAGACAGGAAATGTGAACCGCCCGGGGCAGATATTTCACTATTGATTCCAGTTCACACACTCAGCAGTGACCCCCCTGCCTGAGTTAGACAGGAAATGTGAACCGCCCGGGGCAGATATTTCACTATTGATTCCAGTTCACACACTCAGCATTGATCCCCTGCCTGCGTTAGACAGGAAATGTGAACCGCCCGGGGCAGATATTTGACTATTAATTCCAGTTCACACACTCAGCATTGACCCCCCTGCCTGAGTTAGACAGGAAAAGTGAAACGCCCGGGCCAGATATTTCACTATTGATTCCAGTTCACACACTCAGCATTGACCCCACTGCCTGAGTTAGTCAGCAAATGTGAACCGCCCGGGGCAGATATTTCACTATTGATTCCAGTTCACACACTCAGCATTGACCCCCCTGCCTGATTTAGACAGGAAATGTGAACCGCCCGGGGCAGATATTTCACTATTGATTCCAGTTCACACACTCAGCAGTGACCCCCCTGCCTGAGTTAGACCGGAAATGTGAACCGCCCGGGGCAGATATTTCAATATTGATTCCAGTTCACACACTCAGCATTGACCACCCTGCCTGAGTTAGACAGGAAATGTGAATCGCCCGGGGCAGATATTTCACTATTGATTCCAGTTCACACACTCAGCATTGACCCCCCTGCCTGAGTTAGACAGGAAATGTGAACCGCCCGGGGCAGATATTTCACTACTAATTCCAGTTCACACACTCAGCATTGATCCCCCTGCCTGAGTTAGACAGGAAATGTGAACCGCCCGGGGCAGATATTTCACTATTGATTCCAGTTCACACACTCAGCATTGACCCCCCCTGCCTGAGTTAGACAGGAAATGTGAACCGCCCGGGGCAGATATTTCACTATTAATTCCAGTTCACACACTCAGCATTGACCCCCCTGCCTGAGTTAGACAGGAAATGTGAACCGCCCGGGGCAGATATTTCACTATTGATTCCAGTTCACACACTCAGCATTGATCCCTCTGCCTGAGTTAGACAGGAAATGTGAACCGCCCGGGCCAGATATTTCACTATTGATTCCAGTTCACACACTCAGCATTGATCCCCCTGCCTGAGTTAGGCAGAAAATGTGAACCGCCCGGGGCAGATATTTCACTATTGATTCCAGTTCACACACTCAGCATTGACCCCCCCTGCCTGAGTTAGACAGGAAATGTGAACCGCCCGGGCCAGATATTTCACTATTAATTCCAGTTCACACGCTCAGCATTGACCTCCCTGCCTGAGTAAGACAGGAAATGTGAACCGCCCGGGGCAGATATTTCACTATTGATTCCAGTTCACACGCTCAGCATTGATCACCCTGCCTGAGTTAGACAGGAAATGTGAACCGCCCGGGGCAGATATTTCACTCTTGATTCCAGTTTACACACTCAGCATCGAGCCCGCTGCCTGAGTTAGATAGGAAATGTGAACCGCCCGGTGCAGATATTTCACTGTTGATTCCAGTTCACAAACTCAGCATCGATCACCCTGCCTGAGTTAGACAGGAAATGTGAACCGCCCGGGGCAGATATTTCACTATTAATTCCAGTTCACACGCTCAGCATTGACCTCCCTGCCTGAGTTAGACAGGAAATGTGAACCGCCCGGGGCAGATATTTCACTATTGATTCCAGTTCACACACTCAGCATTGATTCCCCTGCCTGAGTTAGACAGGAAATGTGAACCGCCCGGGGCAGATATTTCACTATTAATTCCAGTTCACATGCTCAGCATTGACCTCCCTGCCTGAGTTAGACAGGAAATGTGAACCGCCCGGGGCAGATATTTCACTATTGATTCCAGTTCACACACTCAGCACTGACACCCCTGCCTGAGTTAGACAGGAAATGTGAACCGCCCGAGATAGAATTTCACTATTGTTTCCAGTTCACACACTCAGCATTGACCCCCCTGCCTGAGTTAGACAGGAAATGTGAACCGCCCGGGGCAGATATTTCACTCTTGATTCCAGTTCACACACTCAGCATCGAGCCCGCTGCCTGAGTTAGATAGGAAATGTGAACCGCCCGGGGCAGATATTTCACTCTTGATTCCAGTTCACACACTCAGCATTGACCACCCTGCCTGAGATAGAGAGGAAATGTGACTCGCCCGGGGCAGATATTTCACTATTGATTCCAGTTCACACACTCAGCATTCGTCCCCCTGCCTGAGTTAGATAGGAAATGTGAACCGCCCGGGGTATATATTTCATTATTGATTGCAGTTCACACACAGCATCGAACCCCCCTGCCTGAGTTAGACAGGAAATGTGAACCGCCCAGGGCAGATATTTCACTATTGATTCCAGTTCACACACTCAGCATTGACCCCCCTGCCTGAGTTAGACAGGAAATGTGAACCGCCCGGGGCAGATATTTCACTATTGATTCCAGTTCACACACTCAGCATTGACCCCCCTGCCTGAGTTAGACAGGAAATGTGAACCGCCCGGGGCAGATATTTCACTATTGATTCCAGTTCACACACTCAGCATTGATCCCCCTGCCTGAGTTAGGCAGGAAATGTGAATCGCCCGGGGCAAATATTTCACTATTGATTCCAGTTCACACACTCAGCATTGACCCCGCTGCCTGTGTTAGACAGGAAATGTGAACCGCCCGGGGCAGATATTTCACTATTGATTACAGTTCACACGCTCAGCATTGACCCCCCTGCCAGAGTTAGACAGGAAATGTGAACCGCCCGGGGCAGATATTTCACTATTGATTCCAGTTCACACACTCAGCATTGACCCCCATGCCTGAGTTAGACAGGAAATGTGAACCGCCCGGGGCAGATATTTCACTATTGATTCCAGTTCACACACTCAGCATTGACCCCCCTGCCTGAGTTAGACAGGAAAGGTGAACCGCCCGGGGCAGATATTTCACTATTGATTCCAGTTCACACACTCAGCATTGACCCCCCTGCCTGAGTTAGACAGGAAATGTGAACCGCCCGGGGCAGATATTTCACTATTGATTCCAGTTTACACACTCAGCAGTGACCCCCCTGCCTGAGTTAGACAGGAAATGTGAACCGCCCGGGGCAGATATTTCACTATTGATTCCAGTTCACACACTCAGCATTGACCCCCCCTGCCTGAGTTAGACAGGAAATGTGAACCGCCCGGGGCAGATATTTCACTATTAATTCCAGTTCACACGCTCAGCATTGACCTCCCTGCCTGAGTTAGACAGGAAATGTGAACCGCCCGGGGCAGATATTTCACTCTTGATTCCAGTTCACACACTCAGCATTGACCTCCCTGCCTGAGTTAGACAGGAAATGTGAACCGCCCGGGACAGATATTTCACTATTGATTCCAGTTCACACACTCAGCATTGACCCCCCCTGCCTGAGTTAGATAGGAAATGTGAACCGCCCGGTGCAGATATTTCACTGTTGATTCCAGTTCACAAACTCAGCATCGATCACCCTGCCTGTGTTAGACTTAAATGTGAACCGCCCGGGGCAGATATTTCACTATTGATTCCAGTTCACACACTCAGCATTGACCACCCTGCCTGAGATAGAGAGGAAATGTGACTCGCCCGGGGCAGATATTTCACTATTGATTCCAGTTCACACACTCAGCATTCGTCCCCCTGCCTGAGTTAGACAGGAAATGTGAACCGCCCGGGGTATATATTTCATTATTGATTCCAGTTCACACACTCAGCATTGACCCCCCTGCCTGAGTTAGACAGGAAATGTGAACCGCCCGGGGCAGATATTTCACTATTGATTCCAGTTCACACACTCAGCATTGATCACCCTGCCTGAGTTAGACAGGAAATGTGAACCGCCCGGGGCAGATATTTCACTATTGATTCCAGTTCACACACTCAGCATTGATCACCCTGCCTGAGTTAGACAGGAAATGTGAACCGCCCGGGGCAGATATTTCACTATTGATTCCAGTTCACACACTCAGCATTGACCCCCCTGCCTGAGTTAGACAGGAAATGTGAACCACCCGGGGCAGATATTTCACTCTTGATTCCAGTTCACACACTCAGCACTGACACCCCTGCCTGAGTTAGACAGGAAATGTGAACCGCCCCGGGCAGATATATCACTATTGATTCCAGTTCACACACTCAGCATTGATCCCCCTGCCTGAGTTAGGCAGGAAATGTGAACCGCCCGGGGCAGATATTTCACTATTGATTCCAGTTCACACACTCAGCATTGACCCCGCTGCCTGTGTTAGACAGGAAATGTGAACCGCCCGGGGCAGATATTTCACTATTGATTACAGTTCACACACTCAGCATTGACCCCCATGCCTGAGTTAGACAGGAAATGTGAACCCCCCGGGGCAGATATTTCACTATTGATTCCAGTTCACACACTCAGCATTGATCCCTCCTGCCTGAGTTAGACAGGAAATGTGAACCGCCCGGGGCAGATATTTCACTCGTGATTCCAGTTCACACACTCAGCATTGACCCCCCTGCCTGAGTTAGACAGGAAATGTGAACCGCCCGGGGCAGACATTTCACTATTGATTCCAGTTCACACACTCAGCATTGATCCCCCTGCCTGAGTTAGACAGGAAATGTGAACCGCCCGGGGCAGATATTTCACTATTGATTCCAGTTCATACACTCAGCATTGATCCCACTGCCTGAGTTAGACAGGAAATGTGAACCGCCCGCGGCAGATATTTCACTATTGATTCCAGTTCACACACTCAGCATTGACCCCCTGCCTGCGTTAGACAGGAAATGTGAACCGCCCGGGGCAGATATTTCACTATTAATTCCAGTTCACACACTCAGCATTGACCCCCCTGCCTGAGCTAGACAGGAAAAGTGAACCGCCCGGGCCAGATATTTCACTATTGATTCCAGTTCACACACTCAGCATTGACCCCCCTGCCTGAGTTAGACAGGAAAGGTGAACCGCCCGGGGCAGATATTTCACTATTGATTCCAGTTCACACACTCAGCATTGACCCCCCTGCCTGAGTTAGACAGGAAATGTGAACCGCCCGGGGCAGATATTTCACTATTGATACCAGTTCACACACTCAGCAGTGACCCCCCTGCCTGAGTTCGACAGGAAATGTGAACCGCCCGGGGCAGATATTTCACTATTGATTCCAGTTCACACACTCAGCATTGATCCCCCTGCCTGCGTTAGACAGGAAATGTGAACCGCCCGGGGCAGATATTTCACTATTAATTCCAGTTCACACACTCAGCATTGACCCCCCTGCCTGAGTTAGACAGGAAATGTGAACCGCCCGGGACAGATATTTCACTATTGATTCCAGTTCACACACTCAGCATTGACCCCCCTGCCTGAGTTAGACAGGAAATGCGAACCGCCCGGGGCAGATATTTCACTATTGATTCCAGTTCACACACTCAGCATTGACCCCCCTGCCTGAGTTGGACAGGAAATGTGAACCGCTCGGGGCAGATATTTCACTATTGATTCCAGTTCACACACTCAGCAGTGACCCCCCTGCCTGAGTTAGACAGGAAATGTGAACCGCCCGGGGCAGATTTTTCACTATTGATTCCAGTTCACACACTCAGCATTGATCCCCCTGCCTGCGTTAGACAGGAAATGTGAACCGCCCGGGGCAGATATTTCACTATTAATTCCAGTTCACACACTCAGCATTGACCCCCCTGCCTGAGTTAGACAGGAAATGTGAGCCGCCCGGGACACATATTTCACTATTGATTCCAGTTCACACACTCAGCATTGACCCCCCTGCCTGAGTTAGACAGGAAATGTGAACCGCCCGGGGCAGATATTTCACTATTGATTCCAGTTCACACACTCAGCATTGACCCCGCTGCCTGTGCTAGACAGGAAATGTGAACCGCCCGGGGCAGATATTGCACTATTGATTCCAGTTCACACACTCAGCATTGACCCCCTGCCTGCGTTAGACAGGAAATGTGAACCGCCCGGGGCAGATATTTCACTATTAATTCCAGTTCACACACTCAGCATTGACCCCCCTGCCTGAGTTAGACAGGAAAAGTGAACCGCCCGGGCCAGATATTTCACTATTGATTCCAGTTCACACACTCAGCATTGACCCCCCTGCCTGAGTTAGACAGGAAAGGTGAACCGCCCGGGGCAGATATTTCACTATTGACTCCAGTTCACACACTCAGCATTGACCCCCCTGCCTGAGTTAGACAGGAAATGTGAACCGCCCGGGGCAGATATTTCACTATTGATTCCAGTTTACACACTCAGCAGTGACCCCCCTGCCTCAGTTAGACAGGAAATGTGAACCGCCCGGGGCAGATATTTCACTATTGATTCCAGTTCACACACTCAGCATTGACCCCCCCTGCCTGAGTTAGACAGGAAATGTGAACCGCCCGGGGCAGATATTTCACTATTAATTCCAGTTCACACGCTCAGCATTGACCTCCCTGCCTGAGTTAGACAGGAAATGTGAACCGCCCGGGGCAGATATTGCACTATTGATTCCAGTTCACACACTCAGCATTGATCACCCTGCCTGAGTTAGACAGGAAATGTGAACCGCCCGAGAGAGAATTTCACTATTGTTTCCAGTTCACACACTCAGCATTGACCCCCCTGCCTTCATTAGACAGGAAATGTGAACCGCCCGGGGCAGATATTTCACTCTTGATTCCAGTTCACACACTCAGCATCGATCCCGCTGCCTGAGTTAGACAGGAAATGTGAACCGCCCGGGACAGATATTTCACTATTGATTCCAGTTCACACACTCAGCATTGACCCCCCCTGCCTGAGTTAGATAGGAAATGTGAACCGCCCGGTGCAGATATTTCACTGTTGATTCCAGTTCACAAACTCAGCATCGATCACCCTGCCTGTGTTAGACTTAAATGTGAACCGCCCGGGGCAGATATTTCACTATTGATTCCAGTTCACACACTCAGCATTTACCCCCCAGCCTGAGTTAGACAGGAAATGTGAACCGCCCGGGGCAGATATTTCACTATTGATTCCAGTTCACACACAGCATCGATCCCCCCTGCCTGAGTTAGACAGGAAATGTGAACCGCCCGGGGCAGATATTTCACTATTGATTCCAGTTCACACACTGAGCATTGACCCCCCTGCCTGAGTTAGACAGGAAATGTGAACCGCCCGGGGCAGATATTTCACTATTGATTCCAGTTCACACACTCAGCATTGATCACCCTGCCTGAGTTAGACAGGAAATGTGAACCGCCCGGGGCAGATATTTCACTATTGATTCCAGTTCACACACTCAGCATTGATCACCCTGCCTGAGTTAGACAGGAAATGTGAACCGCCCGGGGCAGATATTTCACTATTGATTCCAGTTCACACACTCAGCATTGACCCCCCTGCCTGAGTTAGACAGGAAATGTGAACCACCCGGGGCAGATATTTCACTCTTGATTCCAGTTCACACACTCAGCACTGACACCCCTGCCTGAGTTAGACAGGAAATGTGAACCGCCCGGGGCAGATATATCACTATTGATTCCAGTTCACACACTCAGCATTGATCCCCCTGCCTGAGTTAGGCAGGAAATGTGAACCGCCCGGGGCAGATATTTCACTATTGATTCCAGTTCACACACTCAGTATTGTCCCCGCTGCCTGTGTTAGACAGGAAATGTGAACCGCCCGGGGCAGATATTTCACTATTGATTACAGTTCACACACTCAGCATTGACCCCCATGCCTGAGTTAGACAGGAAATGTGAACCGCCCGGGGCAGATATTTCACTATTGATTCCAGTTCACACACTCAGCATTGATCCCTCCTGCCTGAGTTAGACAGGAAATGTGAACCGCCCGGGGCAGATATTTCACTCGTGATTCCAGTTCACACACTCAGCATTGACCCCCCTGCCTGAGTTAGACAGGAAATGTGAACCGCCCGGGGCAGATATTTCACTATTGATTCCAGTTCACACACTCAGCATTGATCCCCCTGCCTGAGTTAGACAGGAAATGTGAACCGCCCGGGGCAGATATTTCACTATTGATTCCAGTTCATACACTCAGCATTGATCCCACTGCCTGAGTTAGACAGGAAATGTGAACCGCCCGCGGCAGATATTTCACTATTGATTCCAGTTCACACACTCAGCATTGACCCCCTGCCTGCGTTAGACAGGAAATGTGAACCGCCCGGGGCAGATATTTCACTATTAATTCCAGTTCACACACTCAGCATTGACCCCCCTGCCTGAGCTAGACAGGAAAAGTGAACCGCCCGGGCCAGATATTTCACTATTGATTCCAGTTCATACACTCAGCATTGACCCCCCTGCCTGAGTTAGACAGGAAAGGTGAACCGCCCGGGGCAGTTATTTCACTATTGATTCCAGTTCACACACTCAGCATTGACCCCCCTGCCTGAGTTAGACAGGAAATGTGAACCGCCCGGGGCAGATATTTCACTATTGATACCAGTTCACACACTCAGCAGTGACCCCCCTGCCTGAGTTCGACAGGAAATGTGAACCGCCCGGGGCAGATATTTCACTATTGATTCCAGTTTACACACTCAGCAGTGACCCCCCTGCCTGAGTTAGACAGGAAATGTGAACCGCCCGGGGCAGATATTTCACTATTGATTCCAGTTCACACACTCAGCATTGACCCCCCCTGCCTGAGTTAGACAGGAAATGTGAACCGCCCGGGGCAGATATTTCACTATTAATTCCAGTTCACACGCTCAGCATTGACCTCCCTGCCTGAGTTAGACAGGAAATGTGAACCGCCCGGGGCAGATATTTCACTATTGATTCCAGTTCACACACTCAGCATTGATCACCCTGCCTGAGTTAGACACTAAATGTGAACCGCCCGAGATAGAATTTCACTATTGTTTCCAGTTCACACACTCAGCATTGACCCCCCTGCCTTAATTAGACAGGAAATGTGAACCGCCCGGGGCAGATATTTCACTCTTGATTCCAGTTCACACACTCAGCATCGATCCCGCTGCCTGAGTTAGACAGGAAATGTGAACCGCCCGGGACAGATATTTCACTATTGATTCCAGTTCACACACTCAGCATTGACCCCCCCTGCCTGAGTTAGATAGGAAATGTGAACCGCCCGGTGCAGATATTTCACTGTTGATTCCAGTTCACAAACTCAGCATCGATCACCCTGCCTGTGTTAGACTTAAATGTGAACCGCCCGGGGCAGATATTTCACTATTTATTCCAGTTCACACTCAGCATTGACCACCCTGCCTGAGATAGAGAGGAAATGTGACTCGCCCGGGGCAGATATTTCACTATTGATTCCAGTTCACACACTCAGCATTCGTCCCCCTGCCTGAGTTAGACAGGAAATGTGAACCGCCCGGGGTATATATTTCATTATTGATTGCAGTTCACATTCAGCATCGATCCCCCCTGCCTGAGTTAGACAGGAAATGTGAACCGCCCGGGGCAGATATTTCACTATTGATTCCAGTTCACACACTGAGCATTGACCCCCCTGCCTGAGTTAGACAGGAAATGTGAACCGCCCGGGGCAGATATTTCACTATTGATTCCAGTTCACACACTCAGCATTGACCCCCCTGCCTGAGTTAGACAGGAAATGTGAACCGCCCGGGGCAGATATTTCACTATTGATTCCAGTTCACACACTCAGCATTGATCACCCTGCCTGAGTTAGACAGGAAATGTGAACCGCCCGGGGCAGATATTTCACTATTGATTCCAGTTCACACACTCAGCTTTGACCCCCCTGCCTGAGTTAGACAGGAAATGTGAACCACCCGGGGCAGATATTTCACTCTTGATTCCAGTTCACACACTCAGCACTGACACCCCTGCCTGAGTTAGACAGGAAATGTGAACCGCCCGGGGCAGATATATCACTATTGATTCCAGTTCACACACTCAGCATTGACCCCGCTGCCTGTGTTAGACAGGAAATGTGAACCGCCCGGGGCAGATATTTCACTATTGATTACAGTTCACACACTCAGCATTGACCCCCATGCCTGAGTTAGACAGGAAATGTGAACCGCCCGGGGCAGATATTTCACTATTGATTCCAGTTCACACACTCAGCATTGATCCCTCCTGCCTGAGTTAGACAGGAAATGTGAACCGCCCGGGGCAGATATTTCACTCGTGATTCCAGTTCACACACTCAGCATTGACCCCCCTGCCTGAGTTAGACAGGAAATGTGAACCGCCCGGGGCAGATATTTCACTATTGATTCCAGTTCACACACTCAGCATTGATCCCCCTGCCTGAGTTAGACAGGAAATGTGAACCGCCCGGGGCAGATATTTCACTATTGATTCCAGTTCATACACTCAGCATTGATCCCACTGCCTGAGTTAGACAGGAAATGTGAACCGCCCGCGGCAGATATTTCACTATTGATTCCAGTTCACACACTCAGCATTGACCCCCTGCCTGCGTTAGACAGGAAATGTGAACCGCCCGGGGCAGATATTTCACTATTAATTCCAGTTCACACACTCAGCATTGACCCCCCTGCCTGAGATAGACAGGAAAAGTGAACCGCCCGGGCCAGATATTTCACTATTGATTCCAGTTCACACACTCAGCATTGACCCCCCTGCCTGAGTTAGACAGGAAAGGTGAACCGCCCGGGGCAGATATTTCACTATTGATTCCAGTTCACACACTCAGCATTGACCCCCCTGCCTGAGTTAGACAGGAAATGTGAACCGCCCGGGGCAGATATTTCACTATTGATACCAGTTCACACACTCAGCAGTGACCCCCCTGCCTGAGTTCGACAGGAAATGTGAACCGCCCGGGGCAGATATTTCACTATTGATTCCAGTTCACACACTCAGCATTGATCCCCTGCCTGCGTTAGACAGGAAATGTGAACCGCCCGGGGCAGATATTTCACTATTAATTCCAGTTCACACACTCAGCATTGACCCCCCTGCCTGAGTTAGACAGGAAATGTGAACCGCCCGGGACAGATATTTCACTATTGATTCCAGTTCACACACTCAGCATTGACCCCCTGCCTGAGTTAGACAGGAAATGTGAACCGCCCGGGGCAGATATTTCACTATTGATTCCAGTTCACACACTCAGCATTGACCCCCCTGCCTGAGTTGGACAGGAAATGTGAACCGCTCGGGGCAGATATTTCACCATTGATTCCAGTTCACACACTCAGCAGTGACCCCCCTGCCTGAGTTAGACAGGAAATGTGAACCGCCCGGGGCAGATTTTTCACTATTGATTCCAGTTCACACACTCAGCATTGATCCCCCTGCCTGCGTTAGACAGGAAATGTGAACCGCCCGGGGCAGATATTTCACTATTAATTCCAGTTCACACACTCAGCATTGACCCCACTGCCTGAGTTAGACAGGAAATGTGAGCCGCCCGGGACAGATATTTCACTATTGATTCCAGTTCACACACTCAGCATTGATCCCCCTGCCCGAGTTAGACAGGAAATGTGAACCGCCCGTGGCAGATATTTCACTATTGATTCCAATTCACACACTCAGCATTGATCCCCCTGCTTGCGTTAGACAGGAAATGTGAACCGCCCGGGGCAGATATTTCACTCTTGATTCCAGTTCACACACTCAGCATTGACCCCCCTGCCTGAGTTAGACAGGAAATGTGAACCGCCCGGGGCAGATATTGCACTATTGATTCCAGTTCACACACTCAGCATTGATCCCCCTGCCTGAGTTAGACAGGAAATGTGAACCGCCCGGGGCAGGTATTGCACTATTGATTCCAGTTCACACACTCAGCATTGACCCCGCTGCCTGTGTTAGACAGGAAATGTGAACCGCCCGGGGCAGATATTGCACTATTGATTCCAGTTCACACACTCAGCATTGATCCCCCTGCCTGAGTTAGACAGGAAATGTGAACCGCCCGTGGCAGATATTTCACTATTGATTCCAATTCACACACTCAGCATTGATCCCCCTGCTTGCGTTAGACAGGAAATGTGAACCGCCCGGGGCAGATATTTCACTATTGATTCCAGTTCACACACTCAGCATTGACCCCCCTGCCTGAGTTAGACAGGAAATGTGAACCGCCGGGGGCAGATATTTCACTGTTGATTCCAGTTCACACACTCAGCATTGACCCCCCTGCCTGAGTTAGACAGGAAATGTGAACCGCCCGGGGCAGATATTTCACTATTGATTCCAGTTCACACACTCAGCATTGATCCCCTGCCTGAGTTAGTCAGGAAATGTGAACCGCCCGGGGCAGATATTTCACTATTGATTCCAGTTCACACACTCAGCATTGACCCCTCTGCCTGAGTTAGACAGGAAATGTGAACCGCCCGGCGCAGATATTTCACTATTGATTCCAGTTCACACACTCAGCAGTGACCCCCCTGCCTGAGTTAGACCGGAAATGTGAACCGCCCGGGGCAGATATTTCAATATTGATTCCAGTTCACACACTCAGCATTGACCCCCCTGCCTGAGTTAGACAGGAAATGTGAATCGCCCGGGGCAGATATTTCACTATTGATTCCAGTTCACACACTCAGCATTGACCCCCCTGCCTGAGTTAGACAGGAAATGTGAACCGCCCGGGGCAGATATTTCACTATTGATTCCAGTTCACACACTCAGCATTGACCCCGCTGCCTGTGTTAGACAGGAAATGTGAACCGCCCGGGGCAGATATTTCACTATTGATTACAGTTCACACACTCAGCATTGACCCCCATGCCTGAGTTAGACAGGAAATGTGAACCCCCCGGGGCAGATATTTCACTATTGATTCCAGTTCACACACTCAGCATTGATCCCTCCTGCCTGAGTTAGACAGGAAATGTGAACCGCCCGGGGCAGATATTTCACTCGTGATTCCAGTTCACACACTCAGCATTGACCCCCCTGCCTGAGTTAGACAGGAAATGTGAACCGCCCGGGGCAGATATTTCACTATTGATTCCAGTTCACACACTCAGCATTGATCCCCCTGCCTGAGTTAGACAGGAAATGTGAACCGCCCGGGGCAGATATTTCACTATTGATTCCAGTTCATACACTCAGCATTGATCCCACTGCCTGAGTTAGACAGGAAATGTGAACCGCCCGCGGCAGATATTTCACTATTGATTCCAGTTCACACACTCAGCATTGACCCCCTGCCTGCGTTAGACAGGAAATGTGAACCGCCCGGGGCAGATATTTCACTATTAATTCCAGTTCACACACTCAGCATTGACCCCCCTGCCTGAGCTAGACAGGAAAAGTGAACCGCCCGGGCCAGATATTTCACTATTGATTCCAGTTCACACACTCAGCATTGACCCCCCTGCCTGAGTTAGACAGGAAAGGTGAACCGCCCGGGGCAGATATTTCACTCTTGATTCCAGTTCACACACTCAGCATTGACCCCCCTGCCTGAGTTAGACAGGAAATGTGAACCGCCCGGGGCAGACATTTCACTATTGATACCAGTTCACACACTCAGCAGTGACCCCCCTGCCTGAGTTCGACAGGAAATGTGAACCGCCCGGGGCAGATATTTCACTATTGATTCCAGTTCACACACTCAGCATTGATCCCCCTGCCTGCGTTAGACAGGAAATGTGAACCGCCCGGGGCAGATATTTCACTATTAATTCCAGTTCACACACTCAGCATTGACCCCCCTGCCTGAGTTAGACAGGAAATGTGAACCGCCCGGACAGATATTTCACTATTGATTCCAGTTCACACACTCAGCATTGACCCCCCTGCCTGAGTTAGACAGGAAATGTGAACCGCCCGGGGCAGATATTTCACTATTGATTCCAGTTCACACACTCAGCATTGACCCCCTGCCTGAGTTGGACAGGAAATGTGAACCGCTCGGGGCAGATATTTCACTATTGATTCCAGTTCACACACTCAGCAGTGACCCCCCTGCCTGAGTTAGACAGGAAATGTGAACCGCCCGGGGCAGATTTTTCACTATTGATTCCAGTTCACACACTCAGCATTGATCCCCCTGCCTGCGTTAGACAGGAAATGTGAACCGCCCGGGGCAGATATTTCACTATTAATTCCAGTTCACACACTCAGCATTGACCCCCCTGCCTGAATTAGACAGGAAATGTGAGCCGCCCGGGACACATATTTCACTATTGATTCCAGTTCACACACTCAGCATTGACCCCCCTGCCTGAGTTAGACAGGAAATGTGAACCGCCCGGGGCAGATATTTCACTATTGATTCCAGTTCACACACTCAGCATTGACCCCGCTGCCTGTGTTAGACAGGAAATGTGAACCGCCCGGGGCAGATATTGCACTATTGATTCCAGTTCACACACTCAGCATTGACCCCCTGCCTGCGTTAGACAGGAAATGTGAACCGCCCGGGGCAGATATTTCACTATTAATTCCAGTTCACACACTCAGCATTGACCCCCCTGCCTGAGTTAGACAGGAAAAGTGAACCGCCCGGGCCAGATATTTCACTATTGATTCCAGTTCACACACTCAGCATTGACCCCCCTGCCTGAGTTAGACAGGAAAGGTGAACCGCCCGGGGCAGATATTTCACTATTGACTCCAGTTCACACACTCAGCATTGACCCCCCTGCCTGAGTTAGACAGGAAATGTGAACCGCCCGGGGCAGATATTTCACTATTGATTCCAGTTTACACACTCAGCAGTGACCCCCCTGCCTCAGTTAGACAGGAAATGTGAACCGCCCGGGGCAGATATTTCACTATTGATTCCAGTTCACACACTCAGCATTGACCCCCCCTGCCTGAGTTAGACAGGAAATGTGAACCGCCCGGGGCAGATATTTCACTATTAATTCCAGTTCACACGCTCAGCATTGACCTCCCTGCCTGAGTTAGACAGGAAATGTGAACCGCCCGGGGCAGATATTTCACTATTGATTCCAGTTCACACACTCAGCATTGATCACCCTGCCTGAGTTAGACAGGAAATGTGAACCGCCCGAGAGAGAATTTCACTATTGTTTCCAGTTCACACACTCAGCATTGACCCCCCTGCCTTAATTAGACAGGAAATGTGAACCGCCCGGGGCAGATATTTCACTCTTGATTCCAGTTCACACACTCAGCATCGATCCCGCTGCCTGAGTTAGACAGGAAATGTGAACCGCCCGGGACAGATATTTCACTATTGATTCCAGTTCACACACTCAGCATTGACCCCCCCTGCCTGAGTTAGATAGGAAATGTGAACCGCCCGGTGCAGATATTTCACTGTTGATTCCAGTTCACAAACTCAGCATCGATCACCCTGCCTGTGTTAGACTTAAATGTGAACCGCCCGGGGCAGATATTTCACTATTGATTCCAGTTCACACACTCAGCATTGACCCCCCTGCCTGAGTTAGACAGGAAATGTGAACCGCCGGGGGCAGATATTTCACTGTTGATTCCAGTTCACACACTCAGCATTGACCCCCCTGCCTGAGTTAGACAGGAAATGTGAACCGCCCGGGGCAGATATTTCACTATTGATTCCAGTTCACACACTCAGCATTGATCCCCTGCCTGAGTTAGTCAGGAAATGTGAACCGCCCGGGGCAGATATTTCACTATTGATTCCAGTTCACACACTCAGCATTGACCCCTCTGCCTGAGTTAGACAGGAAATGTGAACCGCCCGGCGCAGATATTTCACTATTGATTCCAGTTCACACACTCAGCAGTGACCCCCCTGCCTGAGTTAGACCGGAAATGTGAACCGCCCGGGGCAGATATTTCAATATTGATTCCAGTTCACACACTCAGCATTGACCCCCCTGCCTGAGTTAGACAGGAAATGTGAATCGCCCGGGGCAGATATTTCACTATTGATTCCAGTTCACACACTCAGCATTGACCCCCCTGCCTGAGTTAGACAGGAAATGTGAACCGCCCGGGGCAGATATTTCACTATTGATTCCAGTTCACACACTCAGCATTGACCCCGCTGCCTGTGTTAGACAGGAAATGTGAACCGCCCGGGGCAGATATTTCACTATTGATTACAGTTCACACACTCAGCATTGACCCCCATGCCTGAGTTAGACAGGAAATGTGAACCCCCCGGGGCAGATATTTCACTATTGATTCCAGTTCACACACTCAGCATTGATCCCTCCTGCCTGAGTTAGACAGGAAATGTGAACCGCCCGGGGCAGATATTTCACTCGTGATTCCAGTTCACACACTCAGCATTGACCCCCCTGCCTGAGTTAGACAGGAAATGTGAACCGCCCGGGGCAGATATTTCACTATTGATTCCAGTTCACACACTCAGCATTGATCCCCCTGCCTGAGTTAGACAGGAAATGTGAACCGCCCGGGGCAGATATTTCACTATTGATTCCAGTTCATACACTCAGCATTGATCCCACTGCCTGAGTTAGACAGGAAATGTGAACCGCCCGCGGCAGATATTTCACTATTGATTCCAGTTCACACACTCAGCATTGACCCCCTGCCTGCGTTAGACAGGAAATGTGAACCGCCCGGGGCAGATATTTCACTATTAATTCCAGTTCACACACTCAGCATTGACCCCCCTGCCTGAGCTAGACAGGAAAAGTGAACCGCCCGGGCCAGATATTTCACTATTGATTCCAGTTCACACACTCAGCATTGACCCCCCTGCCTGAGTTAGACAGGAAAGGTGAACCGCCCGGGGCAGATATTTCACTCTTGATTCCAGTTCACACACTCAGCATTGACCCCCCTGCCTGAGTTAGACAGGAAATGTGAACCGCCCGGGGCAGACATTTCACTATTGATACCAGTTCACACACTCAGCAGTGACCCCCCTGCCTGAGTTCGACAGGAAATGTGAACCGCCCGGGGCAGATATTTCACTATTGATTCCAGTTCACACACTCAGCATTGATCCCCCTGCCTGCGTTAGACAGGAAATGTGAACCGCCCGGGGCAGATATTTCACTATTAATTCCAGTTCACACACTCAGCATTGACCCCCCTGCCTGAGTTAGACAGGAAATGTGAACCGCCCGGACAGATATTTCACTATTGATTCCAGTTCACACACTCAGCATTGACCCCCCTGCCTGAGTTAGACAGGAAATGTGAACCGCCCGGGGCAGATATTTCACTATTGATTCCAGTTCACACACTCAGCATTGACCCCCTGCCTGAGTTGGACAGGAAATGTGAACCGCTCGGGGCAGATATTTCACTATTGATTCCAGTTCACACACTCAGCAGTGACCCCCCTGCCTGAGTTAGACAGGAAATGTGAACCGCCCGGGGCAGATTTTTCACTATTGATTCCAGTTCACACACTCAGCATTGATCCCCCTGCCTGCGTTAGACAGGAAATGTGAACCGCCCGGGGCAGATATTTCACTATTAATTCCAGTTCACACACTCAGCATTGACCCCCCTGCCTGAGTTAGACAGGAAATGTGAGCCGCCCGGGACACATATTTCACTATTGATTCCAGTTCACACACTCAGCATTGACCCCCCTGCCTGAGTTAGACAGGAAATGTGAACCGCCCGGGGCAGATATTTCACTATTGATTCCAGTTCACACACTCAGCATTGACCCCGCTGCCTGTGTTAGACAGGAAATGTGAACCGCCCGGGGCAGATATTGCACTATTGATTCCAGTTCACACACTCAGCATTGACCCCCTGCCTGCGTTAGACAGGAAATGTGAACCGCCCGGGGCAGATATTTCACTATTAATTCCAGTTCACACACTCAGCATTGACCCCCCTGCCTGAGTTAGACAGGAAAAGTGAACCGCCCGGGCCAGATATTTCACTATTGATTCCAGTTCACACACTCAGCATTGACCCCCCTGCCTGAGTTAGACAGGAAAGGTGAACCGCCCGGGGCAGATATTTCACTATTGACTCCAGTTCACACACTCAGCATTGACCCCCCTGCCTGAGTTAGACAGGAAATGTGAACCGCCCGGGGCAGATATTTCACTATTGATTCCAGTTTACACACTCAGCAGTGACCCCCCTGCCTCAGTTAGACAGGAAATGTGAACCGCCCGGGGCAGATATTTCACTATTGATTCCAGTTCACACACTCAGCATTGACCCCCCCTGCCTGAGTTAGACAGGAAATGTGAACCGCCCGGGGCAGATATTTCACTATTAATTCCAGTTCACACGCTCAGCATTGACCTCCCTGCCTGAGTTAGACAGGAAATGTGAACCGCCCGGGGCAGATATTTCACTATTGATTCCAGTTCACACACTCAGCATTGATCACCCTGCCTGAGTTAGACAGGAAATGTGAACCGCCCGAGAGAGAATTTCACTATTGTTTCCAGTTCACACACTCAGCATTGACCCCCCTGCCTTAATTAGACAGGAAATGTGAACCGCCCGGGGCAGATATTTCACTCTTGATTCCAGTTCACACACTCAGCATCGATCCCGCTGCCTGAGTTAGACAGGAAATGTGAACCGCCCGGGACAGATATTTCACTATTGATTCCAGTTCACACACTCAGCATTGACCCCCCCTGCCTGAGTTAGATAGGAAATGTGAACCGCCCGGTGCAGATATTTCACTGTTGATTCCAGTTCACAAACTCAGCATCGATCACCCTGCCTGTGTTAGACTTAAATGTGAACCGCCCGGGGCAGATATTTCACTATTGATTCCAGTTCACACACTCAGCATTGACCCCCCTGCCTGAGTTAGACAGGAAATGTGAACCGCCCGGGGCAGATATTTCACTATTGATTCCAGTTCACACACAGCATCGATCCCCCCTGCCTGAGTTAGACAGGAATGTGAACCGCCCGGGGCAGATATTTCACTATTGATTCCAGTTCACACACTGAGCATTGACCCCCCTGCCTGAGTTAGACAGGAAATGTGAACCGCCCGGGGCAGATATTTCACTATTGATTCCAGTTCACACACTCAGCATTGATCACCCTGCCTGAGTTAGACAGGAAATGTGAACCGCCCGGGGCAGATATTTCACTATTGATTCCAGTTCACACACTCAGCATTGATCACCCTGCCTGAGTTAGACAGGAAATGTGAACCGCCCGGGGCAGATATTTCACTATTGATTCCAGTTCACACACTCAGCATTGACCCCCCTGCCTGAGTTAGACAGGAAATGTGAACCACCCGGGGCAGATATTTCACTCTTGATTCCAGTTCACACACTCAGCACTGACACCCCTGCCTGAGTTAGACAGGAAATGTGAACCGCCCGGGGCAGATATATCACTATTGATTCCAGTTCACACACTCAGCATTGATCCCCCTGCCTGAGTTAGGCAGGAAATGTGAACCGCCCGGGGCAGATATTTCACTATTGATTCCAGTTCACACACTCAGCATTGTCCCCGCTGCCTGTGTTAGACAGGAAATGTGAACCGCCCGGGGCAGATATTTCACTATTGATTACAGTTCACACACTCAGCATTGACCCCCATGCCTGAGTTAGCAGGAAATGTGAACCGCCCGGGGCAGATATTTCACTATTGATTCCAGTTCACACACTCAGCATTGATCCCTCCTGCCTGAGTTAGACAGGAAATGTGAACCGCCCGGGGCAGATATTTCACTCGTGATTCCAGTTCACACACTCAGCATTGACCCCCCTGCCTGAGTTAGACAGGAAATGTGAACCGCCCGGGGCAGATATTTCACTATTGATTCCAGTTCACACACTCAGCATTGATCCCCCTGCCTGAGTTAGACAGGAAATGTGAACCGCCCGGGGCAGATATTTCACTATTGATTCCAGTTCATACACTCAGCATTGATCCCACTGCCTGAGTTAGACAGGAAATGTGAACCGCCCGCGGCAGATATTTCACTATTGATTCCAGTTCACACACTCAGCATTGACCCCCTGCCTGCGTTAGACAGGAAATGTGAACCGCTCGGGGCAGATATTTCACTATTAATTCCAGTTCACACACTCAGCATTGACCCCCCTGCCTGAGCTAGACAGGAAAAGTGAACCGCCCGGGGCAGATATTTCACTATTAATTCCAGTTCACACACTCAGCATTGACCCCCCCTGCCTGAGTTAGACAGGAAATGTGAACCGCCCGGGGCAGATATTTCACTATTGATTCCAGTTCATACACTCAGCATTGACCCCCCTGCCTGAGTTAGACAGGAAAGGTGAACCGCCCGGGGCAGATATTTCACTATTGATTCCAGTTCACACACTCAGCATTGACCCCCCTGCCTGAGTTAGACAGGAAATGTGAACCGCCCGGGGCAGATATTTCACTATTGATACCAGTTCACACACTCAGCAGTGACCCCCCTGCCTGAGTTCGACAGGAAATGTGAACCGCCCGGGGCAGATATTTCACTATTGATTCCAGTTTACACACTCAGCAGTGACCCCCCTGCCTGAGTTAGACAGGAAATGTGAACCGCCCGGGGCAGATATTTCACTATTGATTCCAGTTCACACACTCAGCATTGACCCCCCCTGCCTGAGTTAGACAGGAAATGTGAACCGCCCGGGGCAGATATTTCACTATTAATTCCAGTTCACACGCTCAGCATTGACCTCCCTGCCTGAGTTAGACAGGAAATGTGAACCGCCCGGGGCAGATATTTCACTATTGATTCCAGTTCACACACTCAGCATTGATCACCCTGCCTGAGTTAGACACTAAATGTGAACCGCCCGAGATAGAATTTCACTATTGTTTCCAGTTCACACACTCAGCATTGACCCCCCTGCCTTAATTAGACAGGAAATGTGAACCGCCCGGGGCAGATATTTCACTCTTGATTCCAGTTCACACACTCAGCATCGATCCCGCTGCCTGAGTTAGACAGGAAATGTGAACCGCCCGGGACAGATATTTCACTATTGATTCCAGTTCACACACTCAGCATTGACCCCCCCTGCCTGAGTTAGATAGGAAATGTGAACCGCCCGGTGCAGATATTTCACTGTTGATTCCAGTTCACAAACTCAGCATCGATCACCCTGCCTGTGTTAGACTTAAATGTGAACCGCCCGGGGCAGATATTTCACTATTTATTCCAGTTCACACTCAGCATTGACCACCCTGCCTGAGATAGAGAGGAAATGTGACTCGCCCGGGGCAGATATTTCACTATTGATTCCAGTTCACACACTCAGCATTCGTCCCCCTGCCTGAGTTAGACAGGAAATGTGAACCGCCCGGGGTATATATTTCATTATTGATTGCAGTTCACACACAGCATCGATCCCCCCTGCCTGAGTTAGACAGGAAATGTGAACCGCCCGGGGCAGATATTTCACTATTGATTCCAGTTCACACACTGAGCATTGACCCCCCTGCCTGAGTTAGACAGGAAATGTGAACCGCCCGGGGCAGATATTTCACTATTGATTCCAGTTCACACACTCAGCATTGACCCCCCTGCCTGAGTTAGACAGGAAATGTGAACCGCCCGGGGCAGATATTTCACTATTGATTCCAGTTCACACACTCAGCATTGATCACCCTGCCTGAGTTAGACAGGAAATGTGAACCGCCCGGGGCAGATATTTCACTATTGATTCCAGTTCACACACTCAGCATTGACCCCCCTGCCTGAGTTAGACAGGAAATGTGAACCACCCGGGGCAGATATTTCACTCTTGATTCCAGTTCACACGCTCAGCACTGACACCCCTGCCTGAGTTAGACAGGAAATGTGAACCGCCCGGGGCAGATATATCACTATTGATTCCAGTTCACACACTCAGCATTGACCCCGCTGCCTGTGTTAGACAGGAAATGTGAACCGCCCGGGGCAGATATTTCACTATTGATTACAGTTCACACACTCAGCATTGACCCCCATGCCTGAGTTAGACAGGAAATGTGAACCGCCCGGGGCAGATATTTCACTATTGATTCCAGTTCACACACTGAGCATTGATCCCTCCTGCCTGAGTTAGACAGGAAATGTGAACCGCCCGGGGCAGATATTTCACTCGTGATTCCAGTTCACACACTCAGCATTGACCCCCCTGCCTGAGTTAGACAGGAAATGTGAACCGCCCGGGGCAGATATTTCACTATTGATTCCAGTTCACACACTCAGCATTGATCCCCCTGCCTGAGTTAGACAGGAAATGTGAACCGCCCGGGGCAGATATTTCACTATTGATTCCAGTTCACACACTCAGCATTGACCCCCTGCCTGCGTTAGACAGGAAATGTGAACCGCCCGGGGCAGATATTTCACTATTAATTCCAGTTCACACACTCAGCATTGACCCCCCTTCCTGAGCTAGACAGGAAAAGTGAACCGCCCGGGCCAGATATTTCACTATTGATTCCAGTTCACACACTCAGCATTGACCCCCCTGCCTGAGTTAGACAGGAAAGGTGAACCGCCCGGGGCAGATATTTCACTATTGATTCCAGTTCACACATTCAGCATTGACCCCCCTGCCTGAGTTAGACAGGAAATGTGAACCGCCCGGGGCAGATATTTCACTATTGATTCCAGTTCACACACTCAGCATTGACCCCCCTGCCTGAGTTAGACAGGAAATGTGAACCGCCCGGGGCAGATATTTCACTATTGATTCCAGTTCACACACTCAGCATTGACCCCCCTGCCTGAGTTGGACAGGAAATGTGAACCGCTCGGGGCAGATATTTCACTATTGATTCCAGTTCACACACTCAGCATTGACCCCCCTGCCTGAGTTGGACAGGAAATGTGAACCGCTCGGGGCAGATATTTCACGATTGATTCCAGTTCACACACTCAGCAGTGACCCCCCTGCCTGAGTTAGACAGGAAATGTGAACCGCCCGGGGCAGATTTTTCACTATTGATTCCAGTTCACACACTCAGCATTGATCCCCCTGCCTGCGTTAGACAGGAAATGTGAACCGCCCGGGGCAGATATTTCACTATTAATTCCAGTTCACACACTCAGCATTGACCCCACTGCCTGAGTTAGACAGGAAATGTGAGCCGCCCGGGACAGATATTTCACTATTGATTCCAGTTCACACACTCAGCATTGATCCCCCTGCCCGAGTTAGACAGGAAATGTGAACCGCCCGTGGCAGATATTTCACTATTGATTCCAATTCACACACTCAGCATTGATCCCCCTGCTTGCGTTAGACAGGAAATGTGAACCGCCCGGGGCAGATATTTCACTCTTGATTCCAGTTCACACACTCAGCATTGACCCCCCTGCCTGAGTTAGACAGGAAATGTGAACCGCCCGGGGCAGATATTGCACTATTGATTCCAGTTCACACACTCAGCATTGATCCCCCTGCCTGAGTTAGACAGGAAATGTTAACCGCCCGGGGCAGGTATTGCACTATTGATTCCAGTTCACACACTCAGCATTGACCCCGCTGCCTGTGTTAGACAGGAAATGTGAACCGCCCGGGGCAGATATTGCACTATTGATTCCAGTTCACACACTCAGCATTGATCCCCCTGCCTGAGTTAGACAGGAAATGTGAACCGCCCGTGGCAGATATTTCACTATTGATTCCAATTCACACACTCAGCATTGATCCCCCTGCTTGCGTTAGACAGGAAATGTGAACCGCCCGGGGCAGATATTTCACTATTGATTCCAGTTCACACACTCAGCATTGACCCCCCTGCCTGAGTTAGACAGGAAATGTGAACCGCCGGGGGCAGATATTTCACTGTTGATTCCAGTTCACACACTCAGCATTGACCCCCCTGCCTGAGTTAGACAGGAAATGTGAACCGCCCGGGGCAGATATTTCACTATTGATTCCAGTTCACACACACAGCAGTGACCCCCCTGCCTGAGTTAGACAGGAAATGTGAACCGCCCGGGGCAGATATTTCACTATTGATTCCAGTTCACACACTCAGCATTGATCCCCTGCCTGAGTTAGTCAGGAAATGTGATCCGCCCGGGGCAGATATTTCACTATTGATTCCAGTTCACACACTCAGCATTGACCCCTCTGCCTGAGTTAGACAGGAAATGTGAACCGCCCGGCGCAGATATTTCACTATTGATTCCAGTTCACACACTCAGCAGTGACCCCCCTGCCTGAGTTAGACCGGAAATGTGAACCGCCCGGGGCAGATATTTCAATATTGATTCCAGTTCACACACTCAGCATTGACCCCCCTGCCTGAGTTAGACAGGAAATGTGAATCGCCCGGGGCAGATATTTCACTATTGATTCCAGTTCACACACTCAGCATTGATCCCCCTGCCTGAGTTAGACAGGAAATGTGAACCGCCCGGGGCAGATATTTCACTATTGATTCCAGTTCACACACTCAGCATTGACCCCCCCTGCCTGAGTTAGACAGGAAATGTGAACCGCCCGGGGCAGATATTTCACTGTTAATTCCAGTTCACACACTCAGCATTGACCCCCCTGCCTGAGTTAGACAGGAAATGTGAACCGCCCGGCGCAGATATTTCACTATTGATTCCAGTTCACACACTCAGCATTGATCCCCCTGCCTGAGTTAGACAGGAAATGTGAACCGCCCGGGGCAGATATTTCACTATTGATTCCAGTTCACACACTCAGCATTGACCCCCCTGCCTGAGTTAGGCAGGAAATGTGAACCGCCCGGGGCAGATATTTCACTATTGATTCCAGTTCACACACTCAGGTTTGACCCCCCATGCCTGAGTTAGACAGGAAATGTGAACCGCCCGGGGCAGATATTTCCCTATTAATTCCAGTTCACACACTCAGCATTGACCTCCCTGCCTGAGTTAGACAGGAAATGTGAACCGCCCGGGGCAGATATTTCACTATTGATTCCATTTCACACACTCAGCATTGATCACCCTGCCTGAGTTAGATAGGAAATGTGAGCCGCCCGAGATAGAATTTCACTATTGTTTCCAGTTCACACACTCAGCATTGACCCCCCTGCCTGAATTAGACAGGAAATGTGAACCGCCCGGGGCAGATATTTCACTCTTGATTCCAGTTCACACACTCAGGATTGACCCCCCTGCCTGAGTTAGACAGGAAATGTGAACTGCCCGGGGCAGATATTTCACTATTGATTCCAGTTCACACACTCAGCATCGATCCCGCTGCCTGAGTTAGACAGGAAATGTGAACCGCCCGGGGCAGATATTTCACTATTAATTCCAGTTCACACGCTCAGCATTGACCTCCCTGCCTGAGTAAGACAGGAAATGTGAACCGCCCGGGGCAGATATTTCACTATTGATTCCAGTTCACACACTCAGCATTGATCACCCTGCCTGAGTTAGACAGGAAATGTGAACCGCCCGGGGCAGATATTTCACTCTTGATTCCAGTTCACACACTCAGCATCGAGCCCGCTGCCTGAGTTAGATAGGAAATGTGAACCGCCCGGTGCAGATATTTCACTGTTGATTCCAGTTCACAAACTCAGCATCGATCACCCTGCCTGAGTTAGACAGGAAATGTGAACCGCCCGGGGCAGATATTTCACTATTAATTCCAGTTCACACGCTCAGCATTGACCTCCCTGCCTGAGTTAGACAGGAAATGTGAACCGCCCGGGGCAGATATTTCACTATTGATTCCAGTTCACACACTCAGCATTGATCACCCTGCCTGAGTTAGACAGGAAATGTGAACCGCCCGAGATAGAATTTCACTTTTGTTTCCAGTTCACACACTCAGCATTGACCCCCCTGCCTGAATTAGACAGGAAATGTGAACCGCCCGGGGCAGATATTTCACTCTTGATTCCAGTTCACACACTCAGCATCGAACCCGCTGCCTGAGTTAGATAGGAAATGTGAACCGCCCGGGGCAGATATTTCACTCTTGATTCCAGTTCACACACTCAGCATCGAGCCCGCTGCCTGAGTTAGATAGGAAATGTGAACCGCCCGGTGCAGATATTTCACTATTGATTCCAGTTCACACACTCAGCATTGACCACCCTGCCTGAGATAGAGAGGAAATGTGACTCGCCCGGGGCAGATATTTCACTATTGATTCCAGTTCATACACTCAGCATTCGTCCCCCTGCCTGAGTTAGATAGGAAATGTGAACCGCCCGGGGTATATATTTCATTATTGATTGCAGTTCACACACAGCATTGACCCCCCTGCCTGAGTTGGACAGGAAATGTGAACCGCTCGGGGCAGATATTTCACTATTGATTCCAGTTCACACACTCAGCAGTGACCCCCCTGCCTGAGTTAGACAGGAAATGTGAACCGCCCGGGGCAGATTTTTCGCTATTGATTCCAGTTCACACACTCAGCATTGATCCCCCTGCCTGCGTTAGACAGGAAATGTGAACCGCCCGGGGCAGATATTTCACTATTAATTCCAGTTCACACACTCAGCATTGACCCCCCTGCCTGAGTTAGACAGGAAATGTGAGCCGCCCGGGACTGATATTTCACTATTGATTCCAGTTCACACACTCAGCATTGACCCCCCTGCCTGAGTTAGACAGGAAATGTGAACCGCCCGGGGCAGATATTTCACTATTGATTCCAGTTCACACACTCAGCATTGATCACCCTGCCTGAGTTAGACAGGAAATGTGAACCGCCCGGGGCAGATATTTCACTATTGATTCCAGTTCACACACTCAGCATTGATCACCCTGCCTGAGTTAGACAGGAAATGTGAACCGCCCGGGGCAGATATTTCACTATTGATTCCAGTTCACACACTCAGCATTGACCCCCCTGCCTGAGTTAGACAGGAAATGTGAACCACCCGGGGCAGATATTTCACTCTTGATTCCAGTTCACACACTCAGCACTGACACCCCTGCCTGAGTTAGACAGGAAATGTGAACCGCCCGGGGCAGATATATCACTATTGATTCCAGTTCACACACTCAGCATTGATCCCCCTGCCTGAGTTAGGCAGGAAATGTGAACCGCCCGGGGCAGATATTTCACTATTGATTCCAGTTCACACACTCAGCATTGTCCCCGCTGCCTGTGTTAGACAGGAAATGTGAACCGCCCGGGGCAGATATTTCACTATTGATTACAGTTCACACACTCAGCATTGACCCCCATGCCTGAGTTAGACAGGAAATGTGAACCGCCCGGGGCAGATATTTCACTATTGATTCCAGTTCACACACTCAGCATTGATCCCTCCTGCCTGAGTTAGACAGGAAATGTGAACCGCCCGGGGCAGATATTTCACTCGTGATTCCAGTTCACACACTCAGCATTGACCCCCCTGCCTGAGTTAGACAGGAAATGTGAACCGCCCGGGGCAGATATTTCACTATTGATTCCAGTTCACACACTCAGCATTGATCCCCCTGCCTGAGTTAGACAGGAAATGTGAACCGCCCGGGGCAGATATTTCACTATTGATTCCAGTTCATACACTCAGCATTGATCCCACTGCCTGAGTTAGACAGGAAATGTGAACCGCCCGCGGCAGATATTTCACTATTGATTCCAGTTCACACACTCAGCATTGACCCCCTGCCTGCGTTAGACAGGAAATGTGAACCGCTCGGGGCAGATATTTCACTATTAATTCCAGTTCACACACTCAGCATTGACCCCCCTGCCTGAGCTAGACAGGAAAAGTGAACCGCCCGGGCCAGATATTTCACTATTGATTCCAGTTCATACACTCAGCATTGACCCCCCTGCCTGAGTTAGACAGGAAAGGTGAACCGCCCGGGGCAGATATTTCACTATTGATTCCAGTTCACACACTCAGCATTGACCCCCCTGCCTGAGTTAGACAGGAAATGTGAACCGCCCGGGGCAGATATTTCACTATTGATACCAGTTCACACACTCAGCAGTGACCCCCCTGCCTGAGTTCGACAGGAAATGTGAACCGCCCGGGGCAGATATTTCACTATTGATTCCAGTTTACACACTCAGCAGTGACCCCCCTGCCTGAGTTAGACAGGAAATGTGAACCGCCCGGGGCAGATATTTCACTATTGATTCCAGTTCACACACTCAGCATTGACCCCCCCTGCCTGAGTTAGACAGGAAATGTGAACCGCCCGGGGCAGATATTTCACTATTAATTCCAGTTCACACGCTCAGCATTGACCTCCCTGCCTGAGTTAGACAGGAAATGTGAACCGCCCGGGGCAGATATTTCACTATTGATTCCAGTTCACACACTCAGCATTGATCACCCTGCCTGAGTTAGACACTAAATGTGAACCGCCCGAGATAGAATTTCACTATTGTTTCCAGTTCACACACTCAGCATTGACCCCCCTGCCTTAATTAGACAGGAAATGTGAACCGCCCGGGGCAGATATTTCACTCTTGATTCCAGTTCACACACTCAGCATCGATCCCGCTGCCTGAGTTAGACAGGAAATGTGAACCGCCCGGGACAGATATTTCACTATTGATTCCAGTTCACACACTCAGCATTGACCCCCCCTGCCTGAGTTAGATAGGAAATGTGAACCGCCCGGTGCAGATATTTCACTGTTGATTCCAGTTCACAAACTCAGCATCGATCACCCTGCCTGTGTTAGACTTAAATGTGAACCGCCCGGGGCAGATATTTCACTATTTATTCCAGTTCACACTCAGCATTGACCACCCTGCCTGAGATAGAGAGGAAATGTGACTCGCCCGGGGCAGATATTTCACTATTGATTCCAGTTCACACACTCAGCATTCGTCCCCCTGCCTGAGTTAGACAGGAAATGTGAACCGCCCGGGGTATATATTTCATTATTGATTGCAGTTCACACACAGCATCGATCCCCCCTGCCTGAGTTAGACAGGAAATGTGAACCGCCCGGGGCAGATATTTCACTATTGATTCCAGTTCACACACTGAGCATTGACCCCCCTGCCTGAGTTAGACAGGAAATGTGAACCGCCCGGGGCAGATATTTCACTATTGATTCCAGTTCACACACTCAGCATTGACCCCCCTGCCTGAGTTAGACAGGAAATGTGAATCGCCCGGGGCAGATATTTCACTATTGATTCCAGTTCACACACTCAGCATTGATCACCCTGCCTGAGTTAGACAGGAAATGTGAACCGCCCGGGGCAGATATTTCACTATTGATTCCAGTTCACACACTCAGCATTGACCCCCCTGCCTGAGTTAGACAGGAAATGTGAACCACCCGGGGCAGATATTTCACTCTTGATTCCAGTTCACACACTCAGCACTGACACCCCTGCCTGAGTTAGACAGGAAATGTGAACCGCCCGGGGCAGATATATCACTATTGATTCCAGTTCACACACTCAGCATTGACCCCGCTGCCTGTGTTAGACAGGAAATGTGAACCGCCCGGGGCAGATATTTCACTATTGATTACAGTTCACACACTCAGCATTGACCCCCATGCCTGAGTTAGACAGGAAATGTGAACCGCCCGGGGCAGATATTTCACTATTGATTCCAGTTCACACACTCAGCATTGATCCCTCCTGCCTGAGTTAGACAGGAAATGTGAACCGCCCGGGGCAGATATTTCACTCGTGATTCCAGTTCACACACTCAGCATTGACCCCCCTGCCTGAGTTAGACAGGAAATGTGAACCGCCCGGGGCAGATATTTCACTATTGATTCCAGTTCACACACTCAGCATTGATCCCCCTGCCTGAGTTAGACAGGAAATGTGAACCGCCCGGGGCAGATATTTCACTATTGATTCCAGTTCATACACTCAGCATTGATCCCACTGCCTGAGTTAGACAGGAAATGTGAACCGCCCGCGGCAGATATTTCACTATTGATTCCAGTTCACACACTCAGCATTGACCCCCTGCCTGCGTTAGACAGGAAATGTGAACCGCCCGGGGCAGATATTTCACTATTAATTCCAGTTCACACACTCAGCATTGACCCCCCTGCCTGAGCTAGACAGGAAAAGTGAACCGCCCGGGCCAGATATTTCACTATTGATTCCAGTTCACACACTCAGCATTGACCCCCCTGCCTGAGTTAGACAGGAAAGGTGAACCGCCCGGGGCAGATATTTCACTATTGATTCCAGTTCACACATTCAGCATTGACCCCCCTGCCTGAGTTAGACAGGAAATGTGAACCGCCCGGGGCAGATATTTCACTATTGATACCAGTTCACACACTCAGCAGTGACCCCCCTGCCTGAGTTCGACAGGAAATGTGAACCGCCCGGGGCAGATATTTCACTATTGATTCCAGTTCACACACTCAGCATTGATCCCCCTGCCTGCGTTAGACAGGAAATGTGAACCGCCCGGGGCAGATATTTCACTATTAATTCCAGTTCACACACTCAGCATTGACCCCCCTGCCTGAGTTAGACAGGAAATGTGAACCGCCCGGGACAGATATTTCACTATTGATTCCAGTTCACACACTCAGCATTGACCCCCCTGCCTGAGTTAGACAGGAAATGTGAACCGCCCGGGGCAGATATTTCACTATTGATTCCAGTTCACACACTCAGCATTGACCCCCCTGCCTGAGTTGGACAGGAAATGTGAACCGCTCGGGGCAGATATTTCACTATTGATTCCAGTTCACACACTCAGCAGTGACCCCCCTGCCTGAGTTAGACAGGAAATGTGAACCGCCCGGGGCAGATTTTTCACTATTGATTCCAGTTCACACACTCAGCATTGATCCCCCTGCCTGCGTTAGACAGGAAATGTGAACCGCCCGGGGCAGATATTTCACTATTAATTCCAGTTCACACACTCAGCATTGACCCCACTGCCTGAGTTAGACAGGAAATGTGAGCCGCCCGGGACAGATATTTCACTATTGATTCCAGTTCACACACTCAGCATTGATCCCCCTGCCCGAGTTAGACAGGAAATGTGAACCGCCCGTGGCAGATATTTCACTATTGATTCCAATTCACACACTCAGCATTGATCCCCCTGCTTGCGTTAGACAGGAAATGTGAACCGCCCGGGGCAGATATTTCACTCTTGATTCCAGTTCACACACTCAGCATTGACCCCCCTGCCTGAGTTAGACAGGAAATGTGAACCGCCCGGGGCAGATATTGCACTATTGATTCCAGTTCACACACTCAGCATTGATCCCCCTGCCTGAGTTAGACAGGAAATGTGAACCGCCCGGGGCAGGTATTGCACTATTGATTCCAGTTCACACACTCAGCATTGACCCCGCTGCCTGTGTTAGACAGGAAATGTGAACCGCCCGGGGCAGATATTGCACTATTGATTCCAGTTCACACACTCAGCATTGATCCCCCTGCCTGAGTTAGACAGGAAATGTGAACCGCCCGTGGCAGATATTTCACTATTGATTCCAATTCACACACTCAGCATTGATCCCCCTGCTTGCGTTAGACAGGAAATGTGAACCGCCCGGGGCAGATATTTCACTATTGATTCCAGTTCACACACTCAGCATTGACCCCCCTGCCTGAGTTAGACAGGAAATGTGAACCGCCGGGGGCAGATATTTCACTGTTGATTCCAGTTCACACACTCAGCATTGACCCCCCTGCCTGAGTTAGACAGGAAATGTGAACCGCCCGGGGCAGATATTTCACTATTGATTCCAGTTCACACACACAGCAGTGACCCCCCTGCCTGAGTTAGACAGGAAATGTGAACCGCCCGGGGCAGATATTTCACTATTGATTCCAGTTCACACACTCAGCATTGATCCCCTGCCTGAGTTAGTCAGGAAATGTGATCCGCCCGGGGCAGATATTTCACTATTGATTCCAGTTCACACACTCAGCATTGACCCCTCTGCCTGAGTTAGACAGGAAATGTGAACCGCCCGGCGCAGATATTTCACTATTGATTCCAGTTCACACACTCAGCAGTGACCCCCCTGCCTGAGTTAGACCGGAAATGTGAACCGCCCGGGGCAGATATTTCAATATTGATTCCAGTTCACACACTCAGCATTGACCCCCCTGCCTGAGTTAGACAGGAAATGTGAATCGCCCGGGGCAGATATTTCACTATTGATTCCAGTTCACACACTCAGCATTGATCCCCCTGCCTGAGTTAGACAGGAAATGTGAACCGCCCGGGGCAGATATTTCACTATTGATTCCAGTTCACACACTCAGCATTGACCCCCCCTGCCTGAGTTAGACAGGAAATGTGAACCGCCCGGGGCAGATATTTCACTGTTAATTCCAGTTCACACACTCAGCATTGACCCCCCTGCCTGAGTTAGACAGGAAATGTGAACCGCCCGGCGCAGATATTTCACTATTGATTCCAGTTCACACACTCAGCATTGATCCCCCTGCCTGAGTTAGACAGGAAATGTGAACCGCCCGGGGCAGATATTTCACTATTGATTCCAGTTCACACACTCAGCATTGACCCCCCTGCCTGAGTTAGACAGGAAATGTGAACCGCCCGGGGCAGATATTTCACTATTGATTCCAGTTCAAACACTCAGGTTTGACCCCCCATGCCTGAGTTAGACAGGAAATGTGAACCGCCCGGGGCAGATATTTCCCTATTAATTCCAGTTCACACACTCAGCATTGACCTCCCTGCCTGAGTTAGACAGGAAATGTGAACCGCCCGGGGCAGATATTTCACTATTGATTCCAGTTCACACACTCAGCATTGATCACCCTGCCTGAGTTAGACAGGAAATGTGAGCCGCCCGAGATAGAATTTCACTATTGTTTCCAGTTCACACACTCAGCATTGACCCCCCTGCCTGAATTAGACAGGAAATGTGAACCGCCCGGGGCAGATATTTCACTCTTGATTCCAGTTCACACACTCAGGATTGACCCCCCTGCCTGAGTTAGACAGGAAATGTGAACTGCCCGGGGCAGATATTTCACTCTTGATTCCAGTTCACACACTCAGCATCGATCCCGCTGCCTGAGTTAGACAGGAAATGTGAACCGCCCGGGGCAGATATTTCACTATTAATTCCAGTTCACACGCTCAGCATTGACCTCCCTGCCTGAGTAAGACAGGAAATGTGAACCGCCCGGGGCAGATATTTCACTATTGATTCCAGTTCACACACTCAGCATTGATCACCCTGCCTGAGTTAGACAGGAAATGTGAACCGCCCGGGGCAGATATTTCACTCTTGATTCCAGTTCACACACTCAGCATCGAGCCCGCTGCCTGAGTTAGATAGGAAATGTGAACCGCCCGGTGCAGATATTTCACTGTTGATTCCAGTTCACAAACTCAGCATCGATCACCCTGCCTGAGTTAGACAGGAAATGTGAACCGCCCGGGGCAGATATTTCACTATTAATTCCAGTTCACACGCTCAGCATTGACCTCCCTGCCTGAGTTAGACAGGAAATGTGAACCGCCCGGGGCAGATATTTCACTATTGATTCCAGTTCACACACTCAGCATTGATCACCCTGCCTGAGTTAGACAGGAAATGTGAACCGCCCGAGATAGAATTTCACTATTGTTTCCAGTTCACACACTCAGCATTGACCCCCCTGCCTGAATTAGACAGGAAATGTGAACCGCCCGGGGCAGATATTTCACTCTTGATTCCAGTTCACACACTCAGCATCGAGCCCGCTGCCTGAGTTAGATAGGAAATGTGAACCGCCCGGGGCAGATATTTCACTCTTGATTCCAGTTCACACACTCAGCATCGAGCCCGCTGCCTGAGTTAGATAGGAAATGTGAACCGCCCGGTGCAGATATTTCACTATTGATTCCAGTTCACACACTCAGCATTGACCACCCTGCCTGAGATAGAGAGGAAATGTGACTCGCCCGGGGCAGATATTTCACTATTGATTCCAGTTCATACACTCAGCATTCGTCCCCCTGCCTGAGTTAGATAGGAAATGTGAACCGCCCGGGGTATATATTTCATTATTGATTGCAGTTCACACACAGCATTGACCCCTCTGCCTGAGTTGGACAGGAAATGTGAACCGCTCGGGGCAGATATTTCACTATTGATTCCAGTTCACACACTCAGCAGTGACCCCCCTGCCTGAGTTAGACAGGAAATGTGAACCGCCCGGGGCAGATTTTTCGCTATTGATTCCAGTTCACACACTCAGCATTGATCCCCCTGCCTGCGTTAGACAGGAAATGTGAACCGCCCGGGGCAGATATTTCACTATTAATTCCAGTTCACACACTCAGCATTGACCCCCCTGCCTGAGTTAGACAGGAAATGTGAGCCGCCCGGGGCAGATATTTCACTATTAATTCCAGTTCACACACTCAGCATTGACCCCCCTGCCTGAGTTAGACAGGAAATGTGAACCGCCCGAGGCAGATATTTCACTATTGATTCCAGATCACACACTCAGCATTGACCCCGCTGCCTGTGTTAGACAGGAAATGTGAACCGCCCGGGGCAGATATTGCACTATTGATTCCAGTTCACACACTCAGCATTGATCCCCCTGCCTGAGTTAGACAGGAAATGTGAACCGCCCGGGGCAGATATTTCACTATTGATTCCAATTCACACACTCAGCATTGATCCCCCTGCTTGCGTTAGACAGGAAATGTGAACCGCCCGGGGCAGATATTTCACTATTGATTCCAGTTCACACACTCAGCATTGACCCCCCTGCCTGAGTTAGACAGGAAATGTGAACCGCCGGGGGCAGATATTTCACTGTTGATTCCAGTTCACACACTCAGCATTGACCCCCCTGCCTGAGTTAGACAGGAAATGTGAACCGCCCGGGGCAGATATTTCACTATTGATTCCAGTTCACACACACAGCAGTGACCCCCCTGCCTGAGTTAGACAGGAAATGTGAACCGCCCGGGGCAGATATTTCACTATTGATTCCAGTTCACACACTCAGCATTGATCCCCTGCCTGAGTTAGTCAGGAAATGTGAACCGCCCGGGGCAGATATTTCACTATTGATTCCAGTTCACACACTCAGCATTGACCCCTCTGCCTGAGTTAGACAGGAAATGTGAACCGCCCGGCGCAGATATTTCACTATTGATTCCAGTTCACACACTCAGCAGTGACCCCCCTGCCTGAGTTAGACCGGAAATGTGAACCGCCCGGGGCAGATATTTCAATATTGATTCCAGTTCACACACTCAGCATTGACCCCCCTGCCTGAGTTAGACAGGAAATGTGAATCGCCCGGGGCAGATATTTCACTATTGATTCCAGTTCACACACTCAGCATTTATCCCCCTGCCTGAGTTAGACAGGAAATGTGAACCGCCCGGGGCAGATATTTCACTATTGATTCCAGTTCACACACTCAGCATTGACCCCCCTGCCTGAGTTAGACAGGAAATGTGAACCGCCCGGGGCAGATATTTCACTATTGATTCCAGTTCACACACTCAGCATTTATCCCCCTGCCTGAGTTAGACAGGAAATGTGAACCGCCCGGGGCAGATATTTCACTATTGATTCCAGTTCACACACTCAGCATTGACCCCCCCGGCCTGAGTTAGACAGGAAATGTGAACCGCCCGGGGCAGATATTTCACTGTTAATTCCAGTTCACACACTCAGCATTGACCCCCCTGCCTGAGTTAGACAGGAAATGTGAACCGCCCGGGGCAGATATTTCACTATTGATTCCAGTTCACACACTCAGCATTGACCACCCTGCCTGAGTTAGACAGGAAATGTGAACCGCCCGGGGTATATATTTCATTATTGATTGCAGTTCACACACAGCATTGATCCCCCCTGCCTGAGTTAGACAGGAAATGTGAACCGCCCGGGGCAGATATTTCACTATTGATTCCAGTTCACACACTCAGCATTGACCCCCCTGCCTGAGTTAGACAGGAAATGTGAACCGCCCGGGGCAGATATTTCACTATTGATTCCAGTTCACACACTCAGAATTGATCACCCTGCCTGAGTTAGACAGGAAATGTGAACCGCCCGGGGCAGATATTTCACTATTGATTCCAGTTCACACACTCAGCATTGATCACCCTGCCTGAGTTAGACAGGAAATGTGAACCGCCCGGGGCAGATATTTCACTATTGATTCCAGTTCACACACTCAGCATTGACCCCCCTGCCTGAGTTAGACAGGAAATGTGAACCGCCCGGGGCAGATATTTCACTATTGATTCCAGTTCACACACTCAGCATTGATCACCCTGCCTGAGTTAGACAGGAAATGTGAACCGCCCGGGGCAGATATTTCACTATTGATTCCAGTTCACACACTCAGCATTGATCCCCCTGCCTGAGTTAGACAGGAAGTGTGAACTGCCCGGGGCAGATATTTCACTATTGATTCCAGTTCACACACTCAGCATTGATCACCCTGCCTGAGTTAGACAGGAAATGTGAACCGCCCGGGGCAAATATTTCACTATTGATTCCAGTTCACACACTCAGCATTGATCACCCTGCCTGAGTTAGACAGGAAATGTGAACCGCCCGGGGCAGATATTTCACTATTGATTCCAGTTCACACACTCAGCATTGACCCCCCTGCCTGAGTTAGACAGGAAATGTGAATCGCCCGGGGCAGATATTTCACTATTGATTCCAGTTCACACACTCAGCACTGACACCCCTGCCTGAGTTAGACAGGAAATGTGAACCGCCCGGGCAGATATATCACTATTGATTCCAGTTCACACACTCAGCATTGATCCCCCTGCCTGAGTTAGGCAGGAAATGTGTACCGCCCGGGGCAGATATTTCACTATTGATTCCAGTTCACACACTCAGCATTGACCCCGCTGCCTGTGTTAGACAGGAAATGTGAACCGCCCGGGGCAGATATTTCACTATTGATTACAGTTCACACACTCAGCATTGACCCCCCTGCCAGAGTTAGACAGGAAATGTGAACCGCCCGGGGCAGATATTTCACTATTGATTCCAGTTCACACACTCAGCATTGACCCCGCTGCCTGTGTTAGACAGGAAATGTGAACCGCCCGGGGCAGATATTTCACTATTGATTACAGTTCACACACTCAGCATTGACCCCCCTGCCAGAGTTAGACAGGAAATGTGAACCGCCCGGGGCAGATATTTCACTATTGATTCCAGTTCACACACTCAGCATTGATCCCCCTGCCTGAGTTAGACAGGAAATGTGAACCGCCCGGGGCAGATATTTCACTATTGATTCCAGTTCACACACTCAGCATTGATCCCCCTGCCTGAGTTAGACAGGAAATGTGAACCGCCCGGGGCAGATATTTCACTATTGATTCCAGTTCACACACTCAGCATTGATCCCCCTGCCTGAGTTAGACAGGAAATGTGAACCGCCCGGGTCAGATATTTCAATATTGATTCCAGTTCACACACTCAGCATTGACCCCGCTGCCTGAGTTAGACAGGAAATGTGAACCGCACGGGGCATATATTTCACTATTGATTCCAGATCACACACTCAGCATCGATCCCCCTGCCTGAGTTTCACAGGAAATGTGAACTGCCCGGGGCAGATATTTCACTATTGATTCCAGTTCACACACTGAGCATCGATCACCCTGCCTGTGTTAGACAGGAAATGTGAACCGCCCGGGGTAGATATTTCACTATTGATTCCAGTTCACACACTCAGCATTGACCCCCCCTGCCTGAGTTAGACAGGAAATGTGAACCGCCCGGGGCAGATATTTCATTATTGATTCCAGTTCACACACTCAGCACTGACCCCCCCTGCCTGAGTTAGACAGGAAATGTGAACCGCCCGGGGCAGTTATTTCACTCTTGATTCCAGGTCACGCACTCAGCAATAACCCCCCTGCCTGAGTTAGACAGGAAATGTGAACTCCCGGGGCAGATATTTCACTATTGATTCCAGTTCACACACTCAGCATTAACTCCCCCTGCCTGAGTTAGACAGGAAATGTGAACCGCCCGGGGCAGAGATTTCACTATTGATTCCAGTTCACACACTCAGCATTGATCCCCCCTGCCTGAGTTAGACAGGAAATGTGAACCGCCCGGGGCAGATATTTCACTCGTGATTCCAGTTCACACACTCAGCATTGACCCCCCTGCCTGAGTTAGACAGGAAATGTGAACCGCCCGGGGCAGATATTTCGCTATTGATTCCAGTTCACACACTCAGCATTGATCCCCCTGCCTGAGTTAGACAGGAAATGTGAACCGCCCGGGGCAGATATTTCACTATTGATTCCAGTTCACACACTCAGCATTGATCCCCCTGCCTGAGTTCGACAGGAAATGTGAACCGCCCGGGGCAGATATTTCACTATTAATTCCAGTTCACACACTCAGCATTGACCCCCCTGCCTGAGTTAGACAGGAAAAGTGAACCGCCCGGGCCAGATATTTCACTATTGATTCCAGTTCACAAACTCAGCATTGACCCCCCTGCCTGAGTTAGACAGGAAATGCGAACCGCCCGGGGCAGATATTTCACTATTGATTCCAGTTCACACACTCAGCATTGACCCCCCTGCCTGAGTTAGACAGGAAATGTGAACCGCCCGGGGCAGATATTTCACTATTGATTCCAGTTCACACACTCAGCAGTGACCCCCCTGCCTGAGTTAGACAGGAAAAGTGAACAGCCCGGGGCAGATATTTCACTATTGATTCCAGTTCACACACTCAGCATCGATCCCCCTGCCTGAGTTTCACAGGAAATGTGAACTGCCCGGGGCAGATATTTCACTATTGATTCCAGTTCACACACTCAGCATCGATCACCCTGCCTGTGTTAGACAGGAAATGTGAACCGCCCGGGGCAGATATTTCACTATTGATTCCAGTTCACACACTCAGCATTGACCCCCCCTGCCTGAGTAAGACAGGAAATGTGAACCGCCCGGGGCAGATATTTCATTATTGATTCCAGTTCACACACTCAGCATTGACCCCCCCTCTGCCTGAGTTAGACAGGAAATGTGAACCGCCCGGGGCAGATATTTCATTATTGATTCCTGTTCGCACACTCAGCACTGACCCCCCTGCCTGAGTTAGACAGGAAATGTGAACCGCCCGGGACAGATATTTCACTATTGATTCCAGTTCACACACTCAGCAATAACCCGCCTGCCTGAGTTAGACAGGAAATGTGAACCGCCCGGGGCAGTTATTTCACTCTTGATTCCAGGTCACACACTCAGCAATAACCCCCCTGCCTGAGTTAGACAGGAAATGTGAACTTCCCGGGGCAGATATTTCACTCTTGATTACAGTTCACACACTCAGCATTGACCCCCCTGCCTGAGTTAGACAGGAAATGTGAACCGCCCGGGGCAGATATTTCACTATTGATTACAGTTCACACACTCAGCATTGACCCCCTGCCTGAGTTAGACAGGAAATGTGAACCGCCCGGGGCAGATATTTCACTATTGATTCCAGTTCACACACTCAGCATTGACCCCCCTGCCTGAGTTAGACAGGAAATGTGAACCGCCCGGGGCAGATATTTCACTATTGATTCCAGTTCACACACTCAGCATTGACCCCCCTGCCTGAGTTAGACAGGAAATGTGAACCGCCCGGGGCAGATATTTCACTATTGATTCCAGTTCACACACTCAGCATTGACCCACATGCCTGAGTTAGACAGGAAATGTGAACCGCCCGGGGCAGATATTTCACTATTGATTACAGTTCACACACTCAGCATTGACCCCCTGCCTGAGTTAGACAGGAAATGTGAACCGCCCGGGGCAGATATTTCACTATTGATTCCAGTTCACACACTCAGCATTGACCCCCCTGCCTGAGTTAGACAGGAAATGTGAACCGCCCGGGGCAGATATTTCACTGTTGCTTCCAGTTCACACTCTCAGCATTGATTCCCCTGCCTGAGTTAGACAGGAAATGTGAACCGCCCGGGGCAGATATTTCACTGTTGATTCCTGTTAACACACTCAGCATTGACCCCCCTGCCTGAGTTAGACAGGAAATGTGAACTCCCGGGGCAGATATTTCACTATTGATTCCAGTTCACACACTCAGCATTAACTTCCCCTGCCTGAGTTAGACAGGAAATGTGAACCGCCTGGGGCAGATATTTCACTGTTGATTCCAGTTCACACACTCAGCATTGACCCCCCTGCCTGAGTTAGACAGGAAATGTGAACCGCCCGGGGCAGAGATTTCACTATTGATTCCAGTTCACACACTCAGCATTGATCCCCCCTGCCTGAGTTAGACAGGAAATGTGAACCGCCCGGGGCAGATATTTCAATCGTGATTCCAGTTCACACACTCAGCATTGACCCCCCTGCCTGAGTTAGACAGGAAATGTGAACCGCCCGGGGCAGATATTTCACTATTGATTCCAGTTCACACACTCAGCATTGATCCCCCTGCCTGAGTTAGACAGGAAATGTGAACCGCCCGGGGCAGATATTTTACTATTGATTCCAGTTCACACACTCAGCATTGACCCCCTGCCTGAGTTAGACAGGAAATGTGAACCGCCCGGGGCAGATATTTCACTATTGATTCCAGTTCACACACTCAGCATTGACCCCCCTGCCTGAGTTAGACAGGAAATGTGAACCGCCCGGGGCAGATATTTCACTATTGATTCCAGTTCACACACTCAGCACTGATCCCCCCTGCCTGAGTTAGACAGAAAATGTGAACCGCCCGGGGCAGATATTTCACTATTGATTCCAGTTCACACACTCAGCATTGACCCCCCTGCCTGAGTTAGACAGGAAATGTGAACCGCCCGGGGCAGATATTTCACTATTGATTCCTGTTAACACACTCAGCATTGACCCCCCTGCCTGAGTTAGACAGGAAATGTGAACTCCCGGGGCAGATATTTCACTATTGATTCCAGTTCACACACTCAGCACTGATCCCCCCTGCCTGAGTTAGACAGGAAATGTGAACCGCCCGGGGCAGATATTTCACTATTGATTCCAGTTCACACACTCAGCATTGACCCACATGCCTGAGTTAGACAGGAAATGTGAACCGCCCGGGGCAGATATTTCACTATTGATTCCAGTTCACACACTCAGCATTGACCCCCCTGCCTGAGTTAGACAGGAAATGTGAACCGCCCGGGGCAGAGATTTCACTATTGATTCCAGTTCACACACTCAGCATTGATCCCCCCTGCCTGAGTTAGACAGGAAATGTGAACCGCCCGGGGCAGATATTTCACTCGTGATTCCAGTTCACACACTCAGCATTGACCCCCCTGCCTGAGTTAGACAGGAAATGTGAACCGCCCGGGGCAGATATTTCACTATTGATTCCAGTTCACACACTCAGCATTGACCCCCCTGCCTGAGTTAGACAGGAAATGTGAACCGCCCGGGGCAGATATTTCACTATTGATTCCAGTTCACACACTCAGCATTGACCCCCCTGCCTGAGTTAGTCAGGAAATGTGAACCGCCCGGGGCAGATATTTCACTATTGATTCCTGTTAACACACTCAGCATTGACCCCCCTGCCTGAGTTAGACAGGAAATGTGAACTCCCGGGGCAGATATTTCACTATTGATTCCAGTTCACACACTCAGCATTAACTTCCCCTGCCTGAGTCAGACAGGAAATGTGAACCGCCTGGGGCAGATATTTCACTGTTGATTCCAGTTCACACACTCAGCATTGACCCCCCTGCCTGAGTTAGACAGGAAATGTGAACCGCCCGGGGCAGAGATTTCACTATTGATTCCAGTTCACACACTCAGCATTGATCCCCCCTGCCTGAGTTAGACAGGAAATGTGAACCGCCCGGGGCAGATATTTCACTCGTGATTCCAGTTCACACACTCAGCATTGACCCCCCTGCCTGAGTTAGACAGGAAATGTGAACCGCCCGGGGCAGATATTTCACTATTGATTCCAGTTCACACACTCAGCATTGATCCCCCTGCCTGAGTTAGACAGGAAATGTGAACCGCCCGGGGCAGATATTTTACTATTGATTCCAGTTCACACACTCAGCATTGACCCCCCTGCCTGAGTTAGACAGGAAATGTGAACCGCCCGGGGCAGATATTTCAATATTGATTCCAGTTCACACACTCAGCATTGATCCCCCTGCCTGAGTTAGACAGGAAATGTGAACCGCCCGGGGCAGATATTTCACTATTGAATCCAGTTCACACACTCAGCATTGACCCCCCTGCCTGAGTTAGACAGGAAATGTGAACCGCCCGGGGCAGATATTTCACTATTGATTCCAGTTCACACACTCAGCATTGACCCCCTTGCCTGAGTTAGACAGGAAATGTGAACCGCCCGGGGCAGATATTTCACTATTGATTCCAGTTCACACACTCAGCATTGACCCCCCTGCCTGAGTTAGACAGGAAATGTGAACCGCCCGGGGCAGATATTTCACTATTGATTCCAGTTCACACACTCAGCATTGATCCCCCTGCCTGAGTTCGGGAGGAAATGTGAACCGCACGGGGCAGATATTTCACTATTGATTCCAGTTCACACACTCAGCATTGACTCCCTGCCTGAGTTAGACAGGAAATGTGAACCGCCCGGGGCAGATATTTCAATATTGATTCCAGTTCACACACTCAGCATTGACTCCCTGCCTGAGTTAGACAGGAAATGTGAACCGCACGGGGCAGATATTTCACTATTGATTCCAGTTCACACACTCAGCATTGACTCCCTGCCTGAGTTAGACAGGAAATGTGAACCGCCCGGGGCAGATATTTCACTATTGATTCCAGTTCACACACTCAGCATTGACCCCCCTGCCTGAGTTAGACAGGAAATGTGAACCGCCCGGGGCAGATATTTCACTATTGATTCCAGTTCACACACTCAGCATTGACCCCCCTGCCTGAGTGAGACAGGAAATGTGAACCGCCCGGGGCAGATATTTCACTATTGATTCCAGTTCACACACTCAGCATTGACCCCCCTGCCTGAGTTAGACAGGAAATGTGAACTCCCGGGGCAGATATTTCACTATTGATTCCAGTTCACACACTCAGCATTGACTCCCCCTGCCTGAGTTAGACAGGAAATGTGAACCGCCTGGGGCAGATATTTCACTATTGATTCCAGTTCACACACTCAGCATTGACCCCCCTGCCTGAGTTAGACAGGAAATGTGAACCGCCCGGGGCAGATATTTCACTATTGATTCCAGTTCACACACTCAGCATTGACCCACATGCCTGAGTTAGACAGGAAATGTGAACCGCCCGGGGCAGATATTTCACTATTGATTCCAGTTCACACACTCAGCATTGACCCCCCTGCCTGAGTTAGACAGGAAATGTGAACCGCCCGGGGCAGATATTTCACTATTGATTCCAGTTCACACACTCAGCATTGACCCACATGCCTGAGTTAGACAGGAAATGTGAACCGCCCGGGGCAGATATTTCACTATTGATTCCAGTTCACACACTCAGCATTGACCCCCCTGCCTGAGTTAGACAGGAAATGTGAACCGCCCGGGGCAGAGATTTCACTATTGATTCCAGTTCACACACTCAGCATTGATCCCCCCTGCCTGAGTTAGACAGGAAATGTGAACCGCCCGGGGCAGATATTTCACTATTGATTCCAGTTCACACACTCAGCATTGACCCCCCTGCCTGAGTTAGACAGGAAATGTGAACCGCCCGGGGCAGATATTTCACTATTGATTCCAGTTCACACACTCAGCATTGACCCCCCTGCCTGAGTTAGTCAGGAAATGTGAACCGCCCGGGGCAGATATTTCACTATTGATTCCTGTTAACACACTCAGCATTGACCCCCCTGCCTGAGTTAGACAGGAAATGTGAACTCCCGGGGCAGATATTTCACTATTGATTCCAGTTCACACACTCAGCATTAACTTCCCCTGCCTGAGTCAGACAGGAAATGTGAACCGCCTGGGGCAGATATTTCACTGTTGATTCCAGTTCACACACTCAGCATTGACCCCCCTGCCTGAGTTAGACAGGAAATGTGAACCGCCCGGGGCAGAGATTTCACTATTGATTCCAGTTCACACACTCAGCATTGATCCCCCCTGCCTGAGTTAGACAGGAAATGTGAACCGCCCGGGGCAGATATTTCACTCGTGATTCCAGTTCACACACTCAGCATTGACCCCCCTGCCTGAGTTAGACAGGAAATGTGAACCGCCCGGGGCAGATATTTCACTATTGATTCCAGTTCACACACTCAGCATTGATCCCCCTGCCTGAGTTAGACAGGAAATGTGAACCGCCCGGGGCAGATATTTTACTATTGATTCCAGTTCACACACTCAGCATTGACCCCCCTGCCTGAGTTAGACAGGAAATGTGAACCGCCCGGGGCAGATATTTCAATATTGATTCCAGTTCACACACTCAGCATTGATCCCCCTGCCTGAGTTAGACAGGAAATGTGAACCGCCCGGGGCAGATATTTCACTATTGAATCCAGTTCACACACTCAGCATTGACCCCCCTGCCTGAGTTAGACAGGAAATGTGAACCGCCCGGGGCAGATATTTCACTATTGATTCCAGTTCACACACTCAGCACTGATCCCCCCTGCCTGAGTTAGACAGAAAATGTGAACCGCCCGGGGCAGATATTTCACTATTGATTCCAGTTCACACACTCAGCATTGACCCCCTTGCCTGAGTTAGACAGGAAATGTGAACCGCCCGGGGCAGATATTTCACTATTGATTCCAGTTCACACACTCAGCATTGATTCCCCTGCCTGAGTTAGACAGGAAATGTGAACCGCCCGGGGCAGATATTTCACTATTGATTCCAGTTCACACACTCAGCATTGACCCCCCTGCCTGAGTTAGACAGGAAATGTGAACCGCACGGGGCAGATATTTCACTATTGATTCCAGTTCACACACTCAGCATTGACCCCCCTGCCTGAGTTAGACAGGAAATGTGAACCGCCCGGGGCAGATATTTCACTATTGATTCCAGTTCACACACTCAGCATTGACCCCCCTGCCTGAGTTAGACAGGAAATGTGAACCACCCGGGGCAGATATTTCACTATTGATTCCTGTTAACACACTCAGCATTGACCCCCCTGCCTGAGTTAGACAGGAAATGTGAACTCCCGGGGCAGATATTTCACTATTGATTCCAGTTCACACACTCAGCATTGACTCCCCCTGCCTGAGTTAGACAGGAAATGTGAACCGCCCGGGGCAGATATTTCACTATTGATTCCAGTTCACACACTCAGCATTGACCCCCCTGCCTGAGTTAGAGAGGAAATGTGAACCGCCCAGGGCAGATATTTCACTACTGATTCCAGTTCACACACTCAGCATTGACCCCCCTTCCTGAGTGAGACAGGAAATGTGAACCGCCCGGGGCACATATTTCACTATTGATTCCAGTTCACACACTCAGCATTGACCCCCCTGCCTGAGTTAGAGAGGAAATGTGAACCGCCCGGGGCAGATATTCCACTATTGATTCCAGTTCACACACTCAGCATTGACCCCCCTGCCTGAGTTCGGGAGGAAATGTGAACCGCCCGGGGCACATATTTCACTATTGATTCCAGTTCACACACTCAGCATTGACCCCCCTGCCTGAGTTAGACAGGAAATGTGAACTGCCCGGGGCAGATATTTCACTCTTGATTCCAGTTCACACACTCAGCATTGACCCCCCTGCCTGAGTGAGACAGGAAATGTGAACCGCCCGGGGCAGATATTTCACTATTGATTCCAGTTCACACACTCAGCATTGACCCCCCTGCCTGAGTTAGACAGGAAATGTGAACCGCCCGGGACAGATATTTCACTATTGATTCCAGTTCACACACTCAGCATTGACCCCCCTGCCTGAGTTAGACAGGAAATGTCAACCGCCCGGGGCAGATATTTCAATATTGATTCCAGTTCACACACTCAGCATTGACCCCCCTGCCTGAGTTAGACAGGAAATGTGAACCGCCCGGGGCAGATATTTCACTATTGATTCCAGTTCCCACACTCAGCATTGTCCCCCCTGCCTGAGTTAGACAGGAAATGTGAACCGTCCAGGGCAGATATTTCACTGTTGATTCCAGTTCACACACTCAGCATTGACCCCCCTGCCTGAGTTAGACAGGAAATGTGAACCGCCCGAGGCAGATATTTCACTATTGATTCCAGTTCAAATACTCAGCATTGACGCCCCTGCCTGAGTTAGACAGGAAATGTGAACCGCCCGGGGCAGATATTTCACTATTGATTCCAATTCAAATACTCAGCATTGACCCCCTGCCTGAGTTAAACAGGAAATGTGAACCGCCCGGGGCAGATATTTCACTATTGATTCCAGTTCACACACTCAACATTGATCCCCCTGCCTGAGTTAGACAGGAAATGTGAACCGACCGGGGCAGATATTTCACTATTGATTCCAGTTCACACACTCAGCATTGACCCCCCTGCCTGAGTTAGACAGGAAATGTGAACCGCCCGGGGCAGATATTTCATTATGGATTCCAGTTCACACACTCAGCATCGATCCCCCCTGCCTGAGTTAGACAGGAAATGTGAACCGCCCGAGGCAGATATTTCACTATTGATTCCAGTTCACACACTCAGCATTGATCCCCCTGCCTGAGTTAGACAGGAAATGTGAACCGCCCGGGGCAGATATTTCATTATTGATTCCAGTTCACACATTCAGCATTGACCCCCCTGCCTGAGTTAGACAGGAAATGTGAACAGCCCGGGCCAGATATTTCACTATTGATTCCAGTTCACACACTCAGCATTGATCCCCCTGCCTGAGTTAGACAGGAAATGTGAACCGCCCGGGGCAGATATTTCACTATTGATTCCAGTTCACACACTCAGCATCGATCACCCTTCCTGAGTTAGACAGGAAATGTGAACCGCCCGGGGCAGATATTTCACTATTGATTCCAGTTCACACACTCAGCATTGACCCCCCTGCCTGAGTTAGACAGGAAATGTGAACCGCCCGGGACAGATATTTCACTCTTGATTCCAGTTCACACACTCAGCATTGACCCCCCTGCCTGAGTTAGACAGGAAATGTGAACCGCCCGGGACAGATATTTCACTCTTGATTCCAGTTCACACACTCAGCATTGACCCCCCTGCCTGAGTTAGACAGGAAATGTGAACCGCCCGGGACAGATATTTCACTATTGATTCCAGTTCACACACTCAGCATTGACCCCCCTGACTGAGTTAGACAGGAAATGTGAACCGCCCGGGGCAGATATTTCACTATTGATTCCAGTTCACACACTCAGCATTGACCCCCCTGCCTGAGTTAGACAGGAAATGTGAACCGCCCGGGGCAGATATTTCACTATTGATTCCAGTTCACACACTCAGCATTGACCCCCCTGCCTGAGTTAGACAGGAAATGTGAACCGCCCGGGGCAGATACTTCACTATTGATTCCAGTTCACACACTCAGCATTGACCCCCCTGCCTGAGTTAGACAGGAAATGTGAACCGCCCGGGGCAGATATTTCACTATTGATTCCAGTTCACACACTCAGCATTGACCCCCCTACCTGAGTTAGACAGGAAATGTGAACCGCCCGGGGCAGATATTTCACTATTGATTCCAGTTCACACACTCAGCATTGACCCCCCTGCCTGAGATAGACAGGAAATGTGAACTGCCCGGGAGAGAGCAGAGAGATCTCGGTGTCCATGTACATAGATCCCTGAAAGTTGCCACCCAGGTTGAGAGGATTGTTAAGAAGGCGTACGGTGTGTTAGCTTTTATTGGTAGAGGGATTGAGTTTCGGAGCCATGAGGTCATGTTGCAGCTGTATAAAACTCTGGTGCGGCCGCATTTGGAGTATTGCGTGCAATTCTGGTCGCCGCTTTATAGGAAGGATGTGGAAGCATTGGAAAGCTTGCAGATGAGATTTACCAGAATGTTGCCTGGTGTGGAGCGAAGACCTTATGAGGAAAGACTGAGGGACTTGAGGCTGTTTTCGTTAGAGAGAAGAAGGTTAAGAGGTGACTTAATTGAGGCATACAAGATGATCAGAGGATTGGATAGGGTGGACAGTGAGAGACTTTTTCCTCAGATGGTGATGTCTCGCACGAGGGGACATAGCTTTAAATTGAGGGGTGATAGATATAGGACAGATGTCAGAGGTAGGTTCTTTACTCAGAGAGTAGTAAGGGCGTGGAATACCCTGCCTGCAACATAGTGGACTCACCAACACTAAGGACATTCAAATGATCATTGGATAGACATATGGACGATAAGGGAATAGTGTAGATGGGCTTTAGAGTGGTTTCACAGTTCGGCGCAACATCAAGGGGCCTGTACTGCGCTGTAATGTTCTATGTTCTAAGAGGAAACCACACTGCTGTGGGTCTGGAGTCACGTGTAGGCCAGACCGGGTAAGGGCGGCAGATTTCCTTCCCTAAAGGACATGAGTGAACCAGGTGAGATTTTATCAATCATTCGACTTTAAATTCCAGATTTTCTTTATTGAATTAAAATGTCACCAGCTGCCAGAGTGGGATTCGATCCGGGGATCCCAGAGCATTCCCCTGGATTACTTGTCCAGTGACAAGGCCACTGTGCCACCTCCTCCTCTAATGATTTGGTGCCAGCACCTGTTGTGATGCAGCATCCTCTGTATTTAGCCGTGAGAATCCATTCCCAGCCTTTTGAAAAACAAGACAGATAAAGTGAGAAGACATTGTTTAATTTACTCCACAAGAAATACCTGGCAATGGGCTGCCTTTTATCGGAGCCATGACCACACAGAGAATCCCTATAGTGCAGAATAAGGCTATTCGGCCCATTGAATCTGCACCGACCCTACCGAGGCCCACTCCCCACCATATCCCCATAACCCCAGCTAATCTTTGGACACTAAGGGACAATTAACATGACCAATCCCCCTAACCTGCACATCTTTGGACTGTGGGAGGAAACCGGAGCACCCGGAGGAAACCCACGCTGACACGGGGAGAACGTTCAGACTCCACAGTCACCCGAGGCTGGAAATGAACCCGGGTCCCTGGCTCTGTGAGACAGCAGTGTTAACCCGGGTCCCTGGCACTGTGAGACAGCAGTGTTAACCCGGGTCCCTGGCACTGTGAGGCAGCAGTGTTAACCCAGGTCCCTGGCTCTGTGAGACAGCAGTGTTAACCCGGGTCCCTGGCACTGTGAGGCAGCAGTGTTAACCCGGGTCCCTGGCACTGTGAGACAGCAGTGTTAACCCGGGTCCCTGGCACTGTGAGACAGCAGTGCTAACCCGGGTCCCTGGCACTGTAAGACAGCAGTGTTAACCCGGGTCCCTGGCACTGTGAGACAGCAGTGTTAACCCGGGTTCCTGGCACTGTGAGACAGCAGTGCTAACCTGGGTCCCTGGCTCTGTGAGACAGCTGTGTTAACCGCGTCCCTGACACATGAGACAGCAGTGTTAACCCGGGTCCCTGGCACTGTGAGACAGCAGTGCTAACCGCGTCTCTGACACTGTGAGACAGCAGTGTTAACCCGGGTCCCTGGCACTGTGAGACAGCAGTGTTAACCCGGGTCCCTGGCTCTGTGAGAGAGCAGTGTTAACCCGGGTCCCTGGCACTGTGAGACAGCAGTGTAAACCCGGGTCCCTGGCACTGTGAGCCAGCAGTGTTAACCCGTCTCCCTGGCTCTGTGAGACAGCAGTGTTAACCCGGATCCCTGGCACTGTGAGACAGCAGTGTTAACCCGTGTCCCTGGCACTGTGAGACAGCAGTGTTAACCCGGGTCCATGGCTCTGTGAGACGGCAGTGTTAACCCGGGTCCCTGGCTCTGTGAGACAGCAGTGTTAACCCGGATCCCTGGCACTGTGAGACGGCAGTGTTAACCCGGGTCCCTGGCACTGTGAGACAGCAGTGTTAACCCGGGTCCCCGGCACTGTGAGACAGCAGTGTTAACCCGGGTCCCTGGCACTGTGAGACAGCAGTGTTAACCCGGGTCCCTGGCACTGTGAGGCAGCAGTGTTAACCCGGGACCCTGGCACTGTGAGACAGCAGTGTTAACCCGGGACCCTGGCACTGTGAGACAGCAGTGTTAACCCGGGTTCCTGGCTCTGTGAGACAGCAGTGTTAACCCGGGTCCCCGGCACTGTGAGACAGCAGTGTTAACCCGGGTCCCTGGCACTGTGAGACAGCAGTGTTAACCCGGGTCCCTGGCACTGTGAGGCAGCAGTGTTAACCCGGGACCCTGGCACTGTGATACAGCTGTGTTAACCCGGGACCCTGGCACTGTGAGACAGCAGTGTTAACCCGGGTTCCTGGCTCTGTGAGACAGCAGCGTTAACCCGGGACCGTGGCCACTGCAGTACCGCGCCTGGCCACTGCAGTACCGCGCCTGGCCACTGCAGTACCGCTCCTGGCCACTGCAGTCCCGCTCCTGGCCACTGCAGTACTGCGCCTGGCCACTGCAGTGCCGCTCCTGGCCACTGCAGTACTGCTCCTGGCCACTGCAGTACTGCTCCTGGGCACTGCAGTACCGCTCCTGGACACTGCAGTACCGCTCCTGGCCACTGCACATCGCTCCTGGCCACTGCAGTACCGCTCCTGGCCACTGCAGTATGACTCCTGGTCTCTGCAGTACCGCTCCTGGCCACTGCAGTACCGCGCCTGGCCACTGCAGTACCGCTCCAGGCCACTGCAGTCCCGCTCCTGGCCACTGCAGTACCGCGCCTGGCCACTGCAGTGCCGCTCCTGGCCACTGCAGTACTGCTCCTGGCCACTGCAGTACTGCTCCTGGGCACTGCAGTACCGCTCCTGGACACTGCAGTACCGCTCCTGGCCACTGCAACATCGCTCCTGGCCACTGCAGTCCCGCTCCTGGCCACTGCAGTACCGCTCCTGGCCACTGCAGTACCGCGCCTGGCCACTGCAGTACCGCGCCTATCCACTGCAGTATGACTCCTGGTCTCTGCAGTACCGCGCCTGGCCACTACAGTACCGTTCCTGGCCACTGCAGTACTGCGCCTGGCCACTGCAGTATGACTCCTGGTCTCTGCAGTACCGCGCCTGGCCACTGCAGTACCGTTCCTGGACACTGCAGTACCGCGCCTGGCCACTGCAGTACCGCGCCTGGCCACTGCAGTACCGCTCCTGGCCACTGCAGTACCGCTCCTGGCCACTGCAGTACCGTTCCTGGCCACTGCAGTACCGCGCCTGGCCACTGCAGTACAGCACCTGGCCACTGCAGTACTGCTCCTGGCCCCTGCAGTCCCGCTCCGGGCCACTGCAGTACCGCTCCTGGCGACTGCAGTACCGCTCCTGGCCACTGCAGTACAGCTCCTGGGCACTGCAGTACCGCTCCTGGCCACTGCAGTACCGCTCCTGGCCACTGCAGTACCGCTCCTGGCCACTGCAGCGCCGCTCCTGGCCACTGCAGTACTGCTCCTGTCCACTGCAGTACTGCTCCTGGCCACTGAAGTACCGTGCCTGGCCACTGCAGTACCGCGCCTGGCCACTGCAGCGCCGCTCCTGGCCACTGCAGTACCGCTCCTGGCCACTGCAGTACCCCTCCTGGCCACTGCAGTACCGTTCCTGACCACTGCAGTACCCCTCCTGGCCACTGCAGTACCACTCCTGGCCACTGCAGTACCCCTCCGGGCCACTGCAGTACCGCTCCTGGCCACTGCAGCGCCACTCCGAGCCGGGTTGGAGATCTGGTGACCAATCCCACAGGCAGGACTTCCTTTGAAGGGTAGGACGGGAATGCCGTCCTCTACCAAGTCGGCCAAAGCTCACTGTCCAGTGGGAATTCGAGAGTCAGCGGGAGCCCCTTTCCTTAAAATCCTCCCCACTGTCTCTTTCCAGTCTGGAACTAACACAGCGAGAGCTCAGGGACAATCCAGCAGCTGGTTTAGCACAGGGCTAAATCACGGGCTATGAAAGCAGACCAAGGCAGGCCAGCAGCACGGTTCAATTCCCGTACCAGCCTCCCCGAAGAGGTGCCGGAATGTGGCGACTAGGGGATTTTCACAGTAACTTCATTTGAAGCCTCCTTTTGACAATAAGTGATTTTCATTTTTTCATTTCATCCCACACGGACCTCTCCGTGATTTCACATTGAACAACTTCGATACTCTGCGCTCTGTGTCGAGGGCAGCAAAACGCCTGCAGCCGCACACTGTGACCGTTCTATATAAACCCAGATGGAAACGGGGTAGTGTGGACACCGTGGATCCTCTCGTGGTGGCAGATTGCTTTTTCTGGGTCCAGGGGTCCCATTAATCCTTTCTTCCATCGGGAGAATTTCAGTGGGAGCACAGTTCGGGACACAGCCAGAAGCAGAAAGCGTATTCCCGCCAGTGAATTTGGATGAATCCTAATCGCAGAGGTCCTCCGACCAGTTGACAATTGGGTCCCAATTTCTTGTAGATTTTCGGGCAGAAGTGTATCAACTTTTTAAAGTACTTCCCCAAAGTCTGTCTAAATTCCTGGCTACGTTTCTCAGTGTTTTCTCTCTCCTGTGTGTGTCCACCATCTCAACTAATCCAATCAAAGAACAAAGAACAAAGAAAAGTACAGCACAGGAACAGGCCCTTCGGCCCTCCAAGCCTGTGCCGACCATGCTGCCCGTCTAAACTAAAATCTTCCACACTTCCGGGGTCCGTATCCCTCTATTCCCATCCTATTCATGTATTTGTCAAACATAAGAACATAAAAACTAGGAGCAGGAGTAGGCCATCTGGCACCTCGAGCCTCGGGCCATTCAATGAGATCATGGCTGATTTTTTGTGGACTCAGCTCCACTTTCCGGCCCGAATACCATAACCCTTAATCCCTTTATTCTTCAAAAAACTGTCTATCTTTATCTTAAAAACATTTAATGAAGGAGCCTCTACTGCTTCACTGGGCAAGGAATTCCATAGATTCACAACCCTTTGGGTGAAGAAGTTCCTCCTAAACTCAGTCCTAAATCTACTTCCCCTTATTTTGAGGCTATGCCCCCTAGTTCTGCTTTCACCCGCCAGTGGAAACAACCTGCCCGCATCTATCCTACCTATTCTCTTCATAATTTTATATGTTTCTATAAGATCCCCCCTCATCCTTCTAAATTCCAACGAGTACAGTCCCAGTCTACTCAACCTCTCCTCGTAATCCAACCCCTTCAGCTCTGGGATTAACCTAGTGAATCTCCTCTGCACACCCTCCAGTGCCAGTACGTCCTTTCTCAAGTAAGGAGACCAAAACTGAACACAATACTGCAGGTGTGGCCTCACTAACACCTGATACAATTGCAGCAGAACCTCCCTAGTCTTAAACTCCTTCCCTCTAGCAATGAAGGACAACATTCCATTTGCCTTCTTAATCACCTGTTGCATCTGAAAACCAACTTTTTGCGACTCATGCACGAGCACACCCAGGTCTCTCTGCACAGCAGCCTGTTTTAATATTTTATCATTTAAATAATAATCCCTTTTGCTGTTATTCCTACTAAAATGGATAACCTCACATTTGTCAACATTGTATTCCATCTGCCAGACCCTAGCCCATTCACTTAGCCTATCCAAATCCCTCTGCAGACTTCCAGTATCCTCTGCACTTTTTGCTTTACCACTTATCTTAGTGTCGTCTGCAAACTTGGACACATTGCCCTTGGTCCCCAACTCCAAATCATCTATGTAAATTGTGAACAGTTGTGGGCCCAACACTGATCCCTGAGGGACACCACTAGCTACTGATTGCCAACCAGAGAAACACCCATTAATCCCCACTCTTTGCTTTCTATTAATTAACCAATCCTCTATCCATGCTACTACTTTCCCCTTAATGCCATGCATCTTGATCTTATGCAGCAACCTTTTGTGTGGCACCTAGTCAAAGGCTTTCTGGAAATCCAGATATACCACATCCATTGGCTCCCTGTTATCTACCGCACTGTTAATGTCCTCAAAAAATTCCACTAAATTAGTTAGGCACGACCTGCCCTTTATGAACCCATGCTGCGTCTGTCCAATGGGACAATTTCCATCCAGATGCCTCGCTATTTCTTCCTTGATGATAGATTCCAGCATCTTCCCTACTACCGAAGTTAAGCTCACTGGCCTATAATTACCCGCTTTCTGCCTACCTCATTTTTTAAACAGTGGTGTCACGTTTGCTAATTTCCAATCTGCCGGGACCACCCCAGAGTCTAGTGAATTTTGGTAAATTATCACTAGTGCATTTGCAATTTCCCTAGCCATCTCTTTTAGCACTCTGGGATGCATTCCATCAGGTCCAGGAGACTTTAGCCTCATTAGCTTGCCCATCACTACCTCCTTGGTGATAGCAATCCTCTCAAGGTCCTCACCTGTCATAGCCTCATTTCCATCAGTCACTGGCATGTTATTTGTGTCTTCCACTGTGACCAAAAAACCTGTTCAGTTCCTCAGCCATTTCCTCATCTCCCATTATTAAATCTCCCTTCTCATCCTCTAAAGGACCAATATTTACCTTAGCCACTCTTTTTTGTTTTATGTATTTGTACAAACTTTTACTATCTGTTTTTATATTCTGAGCAAGTTTACTCTCGTAATCTATCTTACTCTTCTTTATAGCTTTTTTAGTAGCTTTCTGTTGCCCCCTAAAGATTTCCCAGTCCTCTAGTCTGCCACTGATCTTTGCTACTTTGTATGTTTTTTCCTTCAATTTGATACTCTCCCTTATTTCCTTAGATATCCACGGTCGATTTTCCCTCTTTTTACCGTCCTTCCTTTTTGTTGGTATAAACCTTTGCTGGGCACTGTGAAAAATCACTTGGAAGGTTCTCCACTGTTCCTCAACTGTTTCACCATAAAGTCTTTGCTCCCAGTCTACCTTAGCTAGTTCTTCTCTCATCCCATTGTAATCTCCTTTGTTTAAGCACAAAACACTAGTGCTTGATTTTACCTTCTCACCCTCCATCTGTATTTTAAATTCCACCATATTGTGATCGCTCCTTCCAAGAGGGTCCCTAACTATGAGATCCTGAATCAATCCTGTCTCATTACACAGGACCAGATCTAGGACCGCTTGTTCCCTCGTAGGTTCCATTACATACTCTTCAAGGAAACTATCATGGATATATTCTATAAATTCCTCCTCAAGGCTGCCTTGACCGACCTGGTTAAACCAATCGACATGTAGATTAAAATCCCCCATGATAACTGCTGTACCATTTCTACATGCATCAGTTATTTCTTTGTTTATTGCCTGCCCCACCATAATGTTACTATTTGGTGGCCTATAGATTGCTCCTATCAGTGACTTTTTCACCTTACTATTCCTGATTTCCACCCAAATGGATTCAACCTTATCCTCCATAGCACCGATGTCATCCCTTACTGTTGCCCGGATGTCATCCTTAAATAACAGAGCTACACCACCTCCCTTACCATCCACTCTGTCCTTCCGAAAAGTTTGATACCCTCGGATATTTAACTCCCAGTCGTGACCATCCTTTAACCATGTTTCAGTAATGGCCACTAAATCATAGTCATTCACGATGATTTGCGCCATCAACTCATTTACCTTATTCCGAATACTACGAGCATTCAGGTAAAGTACACTTATGTTGGCTTTTTTACCTCTGTTCTTAATCTTAACACCTCGATCAGTAACCTCTCCTAAGTTATATTTCCTCTTAACCTTTCTCCTAATTTTCCTTGTCGTCGAACCCATATCTTCCTGTAACAACCTGCCGCGTCGCTTACCATTAATGTTTTCACTTCCCGTTTTATTTCTTTTAGTATTCCTGGTCCTATTCACTGAGCTCCCCTCAGTCACTGTACCTTGTACTGTCGCCCTTTTGGATTTTTGACTATGGCTTCTCTGCCTTACACTTTCCCCCTTACTGCCTTTTATTTCTGTCCCTGTTTTACTACCTTCCAACTTCCTGCATCGGTTCCCATCCCCCTGCCACATTAGTTTAAACTCTCCCCAACAGCTCTAGCAAACACCCCCCCCCCCCAAGACATCGGTTCCAGTCCTGCCCAGGTGCAGACCGTCCGGTTTGTACTGGTCCCACTTAAGATGCCCCTTAAACGTCACTATCGTCCCTGCTTCCACCGCCTCCTCCAGCAGCGAGTTCCAGGCACCCACTACCCTCTGTGTAAAACACGTTAAAAAGAAGCAAAGAAAGGCCTTCCAGCATGACAGGAAAACACAAAATATCAAAATGCCTGACACCTGTAAGGCTGATAAATTTCCCAGCGATACAGATAGAACTTTGGTGAAGGTTCAGGAGGGGCTTGTTCTCTATCTGACTTTTCAAACACACGCAACAAATCCCACTCCCTATTGTCAGTGTAACAGGCAGCTCCCAGTATATAAGATGGAGACAAGGTGATAAAAGGTGTGGATAAAGTAGACATGGAGCAGATGCTTCCTCTTATGGGGAATTCGAAAACGAGACGTCACAGACTTTAGATCAGAGGAAGAAAGTTTAAAACAGATTTGAGGTGAAACTACTTCTCCCAAAGGGTTGTGAATCTGTGGAATTTGCTCCCACACCCAAAGATGTGCAGTGTAGGTGAATTGGCCACACTAAATTGCCTCTAAATTGGAAAAAATGAATTGGGTACTCTAAATGTATTTATTTTATTAAATTTAAGGGGGAGTTAGACAGATTTTCAATTGGTAATGGGGTGAAGGGTTATGGAGAACGGGCAGGACGGTGGAGTTGAGGTCAGGATGGCATCAGCCATGATCGAATGGCGGAACAGGGTCAAAGGGCAGATGCCCAAATTCTGCTCCTTTATATCTGATCGAATCTTATTAGCAACGCCACCCCTCAGGGAGATGAAATGAAATGAAAATCCCTTACTGTCACAAGTAGGCTTCAAATGAAGTTACTGTGAAAAGCCCCTAGTCGCCACATTCCGGCGCCTGTTTGTGGAGGCTGTTACGGGAATTGAACCGTGCTGCTGGCCTGCCTTGGTCTGCTTTAAAAGCCAGCTCTTTAGCCCTGTGCTAAACCAGCCCCAATGTGGACATTGGGGGATTGTGTGCAATGGGCTCCGTCAGCTCAGTTGCATCTCTTCAATATTCAAACTGTCTCAATGTGTCTCTGAAATCCAGCCCGGTCCCAGTTAGTGAGTTGTCCTGTGATGTGGACCAGTGTCATGGAGACCAGGATAGAGCCATGGGGAGGGGGTTGTTTTGGGCAGTACGACAGATTGGGTGATAGTGGATCAGGGCCTGATTTACACTCCAATCCATTCCACCAGAGTCAATGGGAATGAAAATGGAGCTGCTGCCCAGGATGGGTTTCAGGCCCTGCTTTACCCTCCAGCCTGTGCTGTCTGATTGGATCTCAGCTGGCCCAATAGGTGGCTGGTGTACGCTCACACATTGGTGCTCCTGTCCAAGACAAATTTAAACTGCTGCTGGAATCTTCACTGAGTTATCCAATCACACCTCGATGTCAATGAGGCTACAACAGGCAGATTAACCTCGCAGGTCTGGGAAGTGGGAACAATCCACGTTCCTCTCCAAAACCTCAATCTCCATTTTCCCATTGCCGCTGGCTTGAAATCCTGGAACTGACACCTTAACGATGTTGGTGTATCTGCACCACATGGAACGCAGCGTTTAAAAACAGGGCTCACCGCCATCTTAGAACACCAAGGAAAGGGTCATAAAAACCAACCTTGTCGACAACTCCCACATCCCAAGAAGCAATAATAAATACCACGTGACCACAATCTGCAATGACTCAACCAAATATGTTCCTGGTTAAAGTTTTTTACAGCTTCATTTTTCTACAGGATTGAGGAGCAATGGAACAATTTCAAATATAAAAATCAGCTCCACCTATTGCTCTGAAATGTGGGCCCTGTAAATGTCCCAATGGACAATTGAAATGAGGTTTCAGATCTGCCTTTGGGGCAGTTTTACTTCAGTGGTCAGTGGGTGCCCCAGATCTCCCGGACATTTCCAATGACCTTGTTATTGAGTGAGGCACTCAGCTGATGTGATGACTTTGCATTGACAGAGCCACACACCATCGCCTGGCCTCTCTTCACAGTAACATTTACATGGTGCTTTGCAACTTCTGATGTTGAACTCATGAGAGACGAAGAAAAACATTGTCACAAGCTCAAAGTGACTTCACCTGCACCTGGACAAACTAAATCCTGAATTTTCTACCCTGATATTGAAAATGGAGCTGTAATTCTCTCTGACTCTTTATTCCCGGGATTAGTTACACAGATTGTCACAAGCCAGAAGCTGACAGGAATGAGGAGGTGGGTGGTGGGTGTGAGTGTGATTCCTCACAGCAGAGACTGGAGGGAATGATCCCTGGCATCCGGAAAGGGGGCAGGGAAAATATCTGGAAGTTATTACAGCTGGGGAAGGTGAAGAGAATTCTGCACCAAAGAATGGCCAAGAGTTTCGATTTTGCCCTGGAGTGACTCAAATAGACCAGGGGCTCTGATTGGACAGACAGTCGGCGGGGATTGAACTATCTGTTCCTGCCCCCCTGTCCAATAGGAGCCCTTCAAAACATTAACAAGATGCGTTGGAGGGCATTTTGTGATACTGGACTATGATATAAATTATAGGTGGCCCTGTCACTACATTTGTGCTCCTATATTACTTTTGAATAGTTCTGATGAAACAAAAGGTACTCATTGGCTTCGATGCCTGTTTAGAAGAGGCAATGTGTAGAAATAGAGAGTGTATTCACAATGCTGTTAATATCAGAAAAGACACGAAAAGGCCGTTAGCTATTTCCGCGTATCCGGTGTGACGAGGCTACTGTGCTCAGAGGCTTTACCGATCGTCCACTCCCGTAGGGTGGCGGTCCTGGCTTGGCACTGTGTCACGATAAATTTCACCACCCGTAATTCTCTCAACAATCTGTGCGCCTCGGATTCCCAACTAACTCTGGCCGTCACATGAGAGCTCAATTGCCCCCTTAATTCAGGCTCAGCATGGGGCCTCGAGCCGCCAATTAGTACGAAAGAAAATGGTATCGCGGACCAAAAAAACAAAACCATAAAAATAAATTTTAAACTGAGTCTGTTACTCACTTGGCCTTGATACCAGATTCGTTGGATGTGACCTCACCGTCCATCCGCCTCGCCGTGTGACTCTAATTTCTGGCGGTCAACGGTTTGACTACTCGCCTTGTCCACCGGCTCGAGCGGCGTCCGGCTCAGCAACATCCCGCCAGATTACGCCAAGTGTTAGAGGTGAAAATATTCCCACGAAGGCCTGAGTATCAGTAAAAAAAAGCAGTTTATGTCAGAATTCTGGGAGACAAGGCCTGGGGACTCCGCAGCCTATTGACAGCACCCTTTCTCACTTGAGCTAAGGCTCACACGGGTTAATATACAGATTGAAGGGGCGGAATTAGTGGTTTTCTCATTTACATACAATCAATCAACTATATTCGCGTCACACTTATTACATGCAGTCAATCAATTTTCCAAGCATCCCCAATTATCACATATATGATTAAAGTGGGTGTTGTCTTACCCGCCCCTAACTTCATACAGAAGTCATTGAAAACTAACATCATGATGTGTCCTGTCTACAGCTGTAGACCTTGAGCTTATCAAGGATACATTGCAAGTCTTGTTCTGTGAAGCTGTTATCAGCGGCTGTTGGGACACTCTCTATACAGACCCACGCTTGGCTCTCATGAGACAGTTTACAGGGAATGAGGCTTGTTCAGCCATTTTATATCAGGGTGACAGAGACGACACGGTTAACACATCATGGAAAAGCGAGGCACAAGGCCGCTTTTCTGGGGTCCCCCAGGGAGCCATGAGTCTGGCGTTCGGGTAAGAGCAAAATACTCTGGTAGAAAATAAACACTGGTGAAAGATGGGTGGGATCCCACGCAGCCCCTGTGGAACAGAGACAATGGTGAGATACACAGAAGTGAGATCAGACAAATAAAACAGGAGTCATCTTAGTTCACCAGTTAGAAGAACAAATGACTGAAATGAAGCCTTCACACCGTTAGGAAAACAGGCTAGTTTCAAGGAATTGAGCTCTGACTCCTTTAAGCACAGCAATAAAGCGAGTAAAGATAGCGGCAGTACAGACTGTGCAAACTGGCAACGACATCACAGAAAACTGCTCCAATTACGGCTAAAGACTGTCCTGGAATGTCTCAAGGAGAGGGGAAAGAATTAGGCTCCCTGGAAATGGACATTTTAAATCAACTAAAAGTTTAGACATATCCAAAGGACAGGGAGGGAAAAAAATCAAATAAAGTAAAGTCCAGATGATCAGAAAGGGGCTGAAACGCTCAATCAGCTTTTGTTCAGAAATATCTGAGGTTGACAAATCCCCCTCCCAAAACGGAAAATGGGGAGTAAAGTCAATACAAGATTATGGTTCGAAACTTAACAATGGATTCTTGTCCAGAATAACTTCAGATCGTTTCGAGCCGTCCAGATAAACTCGGCAGTAACTCAATTCAATTGAAGCAAAAAAAAATAACCATCCAGTCACATCTCTTTCAAACACTGGTTAAATAGCGAACATTGAAAATTGAATTCAGTTTGAAGACCAAGAAAGAAATTTGAGTAACATTGAAGGAAAGAATAAATAAAATTTGAGGTCACGTACCAGATAAAAATGGCATCATGCCAAGTTCTCCGCCTCTTTCGATTCTGCACAAAAATGTAACCATTTCAGCAAGCAGGTCACCTGTACAAAGAAATATACGTCTCTGAGAATAGCTAATGCCTAGAAAGTTAATCAGTGGCAATCGACTGAAATGGAATAACATAGATAAAGTTTCATGCCGAATGAGAATGGTAGATTTTGTTCAGTATTTTAATGAAGCGATTGTGAAATTGCTGTCTCTTTACGCTGATATTTGCGACCTGTGAGAATGTGTGTGTTTGGTCTGTAAATGTTAATTTCTCTCTGCTAAGGTTTATCTTCTAAGAAAGTAACCTTGGGTTTATAATCTGGAATTTTAGAATAGGCTCCAGAAGGATTGTTACCTAACTTATTTTGGTGTGTCGGCTGACATTGTGATTTAAAAGATCATAGTTTGAGTGTAGTTAGCAATGACATTTCCAGGGTAATTTTGATACACAAGGGATTTTAATCAGGGTACAAAATCAAGTATGTAAGAATAATATTAGTTTTATGGTGTTCATTGGACGTTCGGACAGTTGAAATACATATGACAGCTGCAATACATATGACATATGACCAAGCCGGTGTTCCATTAGTTCAGGGTTAAAACTTCCCTGACACAAATACTTTGTGATCATCAGTAGGGTGAAACTAACCTGTCTCACAACGGAGATGTTTTAATTCTGAGACTGCAGGATTAGGTGTAAAGGACAGATGGGTAAATAAAATATGTCCATGATCATGTTTCTTGTTTAAACAAAAGTAGGCTGGTGACAACATGCCGTCTGGTAGAGAGCCCCGACACAGCGCAAAATTGGTTCAGTCATATATTCAACAACTTATTGTGTTTGATAATTTAAAATAAATGTTTAAAATTAGCTTGGAAATTAAAACTGCAGACAATGTGGAAGCTGGTTTTAAAAGGAAAAACACCCAACTCTGATTGAAAGCAAATCTATATTCCAAAAAAACACATCGTTCTCAGATACTTGATCGCAGGAACTTGGCAGCAATCCAACTTTTACTCCACCCCCTTTTCAAACCAGCAGAGAATTGCCCCGGGCTGGGTTTGCCTGTCCACACTCTGAGCTCAGGCTTCGTCATTCTGATAAAGTAATAAAAGAAACAGCTGAAGATGTATTTTTAACTGGAACTGACAAATCTTAAGTTTTGAATTGTCAGATATATTCAGATGAGTTAACCCACTCTGTCCCATGCAGAATGGATCTTTGGTGTTAGAACATAGACATAGAACATGCAGTGCGGAACTTTACAAGTAACTATAAGTGCCTGGATATTTGCAGCAGCTTGAGGAATTTGAGACAGTTGAGTTATTGTAAATGGGCTAATTAACCAGGCAAATGCACGTCATGGTCGGGTTCAAACCCAACAGAACGAGGAAAATGGATATGAACGGGTTGGAATATATATAAGGACAACTAACCCCTGCATAACCCACGTGTTCGGCCCAGACAGGAAAAGCTTTATACGGACAACACCTGGTGACGACCAGGACACTTTTCCACTTTTCCTTTAAATTTTGAGGTTAAACATTCAAGAAGGGCTGGAACGGCAGCAGCAGCTGTGGGGACTCGTGAGGGCTCTTGAGACCTCAGAACAACTACAAGCACTTCAAGGCGCTTGAACATCATTGGCTTGACAACGTACACAGGATGCAGGTAGATATATGAACTATGGTGCTTTATAGAATTTTATTGATGGGATGTGCATCCCAGCAGCCAGAGACTGGACCAATGATATAGTTTATTTGAATGTTTGGTTACAGCTACATTCGGGGAAAGACATCGGATGCGAATACCACTTGTGTCTGTACTTCTCGCGCGTTCCGGTATTGTTTATAACATGAAATAAATATGCGCAGTGTTTTTAGTAAGGTTGGTATGGAGCAGGCTGCCAATGACACGGGCTAGATTTTTAGGACATGACAACCTACACAGGGTTAGAAGAGGCAGAATCAATGATGCAGTGACTTGACTGAACACAGAAACTTCGATGGTAAAGTCACCGGACATACGGAGGTTAAATGCGAAGGTGGAACAACTTACAGGAATAAAGAAGAGAATGTTAGGGAAAGCAGAGAAAGGTCTAGCCAGCTTGGGGAAGAGGGCCTGGATATACAATTGAATAGGACAACAGTGTTAGGTACACACACTGAGACATTCAACAATAATTAACAAACACATCGACCGAGAGAGGGAGACAGCCGGAAGGCTCTGACAGGGGCAGCTAAGACACAACCTTGATCTGATCTAAAGGGGGGAGGTGCCTGATTGAATAGACAGCCCGCTACTGGCTAAGCTAGCCAAATGACAAGGGACGCTGGACAACCGTACTCTGAAGGGAGTAACCAGAGTATACTCAGCGATCCCCGACTGTAAAATGGACGAGATGACGGGGGTACAGATGGTCCTGATGATCCCGATCATCACACTGGACTCAGGGCCATGCCCTCACAACCAACTGGAGGACATTGGAATGGTACAGGCTAACCCCTCCCTCAGGTACTATCTCATCGAGACCATAAAACCATAAGACATAGGAACGGAAGTAAGGCCATTCGGCCCATCGAGTCCACTCCACCATTCAATCATGGCTGATTTCAACTCCATTTACCCGCTCTTTCTCCGTTGCCCTTAATTCCTCGAGAAATCAAGAATTTATCAACTTCTGTCTCGTCCCGGCCTCCACCGCCCTCTGTGGCAATGAATTCCACAGACCCACCACTCTCTGGCTGAAGAAATTTCTCCTCATCTCTGTTCTAAAGTGACTCCCTTTTATTCTCAGGCTGTGCCTTCGGGTCCTAGTCTCCCCTGCTAATGGAAACAACTTCCCTACGTCCACCCTATCTAAGCCATTCATTATCTTGTAAGTTTCTATTAGATCTCCCCTCAACCTCCTAAACTCCAATGAATATAATCCCAGGATCCTCAGACGTTCATCGTATGTTAGGCCTACCATTCCTGGGATCATCCGTGTGAATCTCCGCTGGACCCGCTCCAGTGCCAGGATGTCCTTCCTGAGGTGTGGGGCCCAAAATTGCTCAGAGTATTCTAAATGGGGCCTAACTAATGCCTTATCAAGCTTCAGAAGTACATCCCTGCTTTTATATTCCAAGCCTCCTGAGATAAATTACAACATTGCATTTGCTTTCTTAATTACAGACTCAACCTGCAAGTTTACCTTTAGAGAATCCTGGACTAGGACTCTCAAGTCCCTTTGCACTTCAGCATTCTGGTGGTATACAAAGAACAAAGAACAAAGAAATGTACAGCACAGGAACAGGCCCTTCGGCCCTCCAAGCCCGTGCCGACCATGCTGCCCGACTAAACTTCCTGGGTCCGTATCCCTATATTCCCATCCTATTCATGTATTTGTCAAGATGCCCCTTAAATGTCACTATCGTCCCTGCTTCCACCACCTCCTCCGGTAGCGAGTTCCAGGCACCCACTACCCTCTGCGTAAAAAACTTGCCTCGTACATCTACTCTAAACCTTGCCCCTCTCACCTTAAACCTATGCCCCCTAATAATTGACCCCTCTACCCTGGGGAAAAGCCTCTGACTATCCACTCTGTCTATGCCCCTCATAATTTTGTATACCTCTATCAGGTCTCCCCTCAACCTCCTTCGTTCCATGAGAACAAACCGAGTTTATTCAACCGCTCCTCATAGCTAATGCCCTCCATACCAGGCAACATTCTGGTAAATCTCTTCTGCACCCTCTCTAAAGCCTCCACATCCTTCTGGTAGTGTGGCGACCAGAATTGAACACTATACTCCAAGTGTGGCCTAACTAAGGTTCTATACAGCTGCAACATGACTTGCCAATTCTTATACTCAATGCCCCGGCCAATGAAGGCAAGCATGCCGTATGCCTTCTTGACTACCTTCTCCACCTGTGTTGCCCCTTTCAATGACCTGTGGACCTGTACTCCTAGATCTCTTTGACTTTCAATACTCTTGAGGGTTCTACCATTCACTGTATATTCCCTACCTGCATTAGCCCTTCCAAAATGCATTACCTCACATTTGTCCGGATTAAACTCCATCTGCCATCTCTCCATCCGCCCAAGTCTCCAAACAATCTAAATCCTGCTGTATCCTCTGACAGTCCTCATCGCTATCCGCAATTCCACCAACCTTTGTGTCATCTGCAAACTTATTAATCAGACCAGTTACATTTTCCTCCAAATCATTTATATATACTACAAAAAGCAAAGGTCCCAGCACTGATCCCTGTGGAACACCACTGGTCACAGCCCTCCAATTAGAAAAGCATCCTTCCATTGCTACGCCCTACCTTGTATGACCTAGCCAGTTCTGTATCCACCTTGCCAGCTCACCCCTGATTCCGTGTGACTTCACCTTTTGACTAGTCTACCATGCGGGACCTTGTCAAAGGCCTTACTGAAGTCCATATAGACAAAATCCACTGCCCTACCTGCATCAATCATCTTAGTGACCTCCTCGAAAAACCCTATCAAGTTAGTGAGACATGACCTCCCCTTCACAAAACCATGCTGCCTCTCACTAATACGTCCATTTGCTTCCAAATGGGAGGAGATCCTGTCTCGAAGAATTCTCTCCAGTAATTTCCCTACCACTGAAGTAAGGCTCACCGGCCTGTAGTTCCCTGGATTAACCTTGCTACCCTTCTTAAACAGAGGAACAACATTGGCTATTCTCCAGTCCTCCGGGACATCCCCTGAAGACAGTGAGGATCCAAAGATTTCTGTCAAGGCCTCAGCAATTTCCTCTCCAGCCTCCTTCAGCATTCTGGGGTAGATCCGATCAGGCCCTGGGGACTTATCTACCTTGATATTTTTTAAGACACCCAACACCTCGTCTTTTTGGATCTCAATGTGACCCAGGCTATCTACACACCCTTCTCCAGACTCAACATCTACCAATTTTTTCTCTTTGGTGAATACTGATGCAAAGTATTCATTTAGTACCTCGCCCATTTCCTCTGGCTCCACACATAGATTCCCTTGCCTATCCTTCAGTGGGCCAACCCTTTCCCTGGCTACCCTCTTGCTTTTTATGTACGTGTAAAAAGCCTTTGGATTTTCCTTCACCCTATTTGCCAATGACTTTTTGTGACCCCTTCTAGCCCTCCTGACTCCTTGCTTAAGTTCCTTCCTACTTTCCTTATATTCCACGCAGGCATCGTCTGTTCCCAGCCTTTTAGCCCTTGACAAATGCCTCCTTTTTCTTTTTGACAAGGCCTACAATATCTCTCGTTATCCAAGGTTCCCGAAAATTGCCGTATTTATCCTTCTTCCTCACAGGAACATGCCGGTCCTGAATTCCTTTCAACTGCCACTTGAAAGCCTCCCACATGTCAGATGTTGATTTGCCCTCAAACATCTGCCCCCAATCTATGTTCTTCAGTTCCCGCCTAATATTGTTATAATTAGCCTTCCCCCAATTTAGCACATTCATCCTAGGACCACTCTTATCCTTGTCCACCAGTACTTTAAAACTTACTGAATTGTGGTCACTGTTACCGAAATGCTCCCCTACTGAAACATCTACCACCTGGCCGGGCTCATTCCCCAATACCAGGTCCAGTACCGCCCCTTCCCTAGTTGGACTGTCTACATATTGTTTTAAGAAGCCCTCCTGGATGCTCCTTACAAACTCCGCCCCGTCTAAGCCCCGGGACTAAGTGAGTCCCAGTCAATGTTGGGGAAGTTGAAGTCTCCCATCACCACAACCCTGTTGTTTTTACTCTTTTCCAAAATCTGTCTACCTATCTGCTCCTCTATCTCCCGCTGGCTGTTGGGAGGCCTGTAATAAACCCCCAACATTGTGACTGCACCCTTCTTATTCCTGATCTCTACCCATATAGCCTCACTGCCCTCTGAGGTGTCCTCCCGCAGTACAGCTGTGATATTCTCCCGAACCAGTAGCGCAACTCCGCCTCCCCTTTTACATCCCCCTCTATCCCGCCTGAAACATCTAAATCCTGGAACGTTTAGCTGCCAATCCTGCCCTTCCCTCAACCAGGTCTCTGTAATGGCAACAACATCATAGTTCCAAGTACTAATCCAAGCTCTAAGTTCATCTGCCTTACCCGTAATACTTCTTGCATTAAAACATATGCACTTCAGGCCACCAGACCCGCTGTGTTCAGCAACTTCTCCCTGTCTGCTCTGCCTCAGAGCCACACTGTCCCTATTCCCCAGTTCTCCCTCAATGCTCTCACCTGCTGACCTATTGCTCCCGTACCCACCTCCCTGCCATACTAGTTTAAACCAGTATGGTATGTATTAGGGGTAATACGGTACACGACGAGTCGACAGGCTATTGGTGGAGGGATGCCAGGTCCTGATAGGATCTGCCACCTACTGGACTCCACCCACAAATGCCGGTATAAGAATCCAGTTTTTCCCTCCATTTCCCTCAGCAGTTGCATTCTGTAACCACGCTGCTGGGGATAAAGTTCTGCTTAATAAAGCCTTCAATTGACATTACCTCAACCTGCCTCGCGTCATATTGATGGTGCTACAAGCATTATGAATTTTGTCACCGTTTAGAAAATAGTCCATGCCTCTATTCTTTTTCCCAAAGTGCAAGACCTCGCACTTGCCCACGTTGAATTTCATCAGCCATTTCTTGGACCACTCTCCTAAACTGTCTAAATCTTTCTGCAGACTCTCCATCCCCTCCATACTACCTGCCCCTCCACCTATCTTTGTATCATCGGCAAACTTAGCCAGAATGCCCCCAGTCCCGTCATCTAGATCGTTAATATATAAAGAGAACAGGTGCGGCCCCAACACTGAACCCTGCGGGACACCACTAGTCACCGATTGCCATTCCGAAAAAGAACCTTTTATCCCAACTCTCTGCCTTCTGCCTGACAGCCAATCGTCAATCCATGTTAGTACCTTGCCTCGAATACCATGGGCCCTTATTTTACTCAGCAGTCTCCCGTGAGGCACCTTATCAAAGGCATTTTGGAAGTCAAGATCGATAACATCCATTGGCTCTCCTTGGTCTAACCTATTTGTTATCTCTTCAAAGAACTCTAACAGGTTTGTCAGGCACGACCTTCCCTTACTAAATCCATGCTGACTTGTCCTAATCCGACCCTGGGCGTCCAAGAATTTAGAAACCTCATCCTTAACAATGGATTCTAGAATCTTGCCAATATCCGAGGTTAGGCTAATTGGCCTATAATTTTCCATCTTGTTCCTTGTTCCCTTCTTGAACAGGGGGGTTACAACAGCGATTTTCCAATCCTCTGGGACTTTCCCTGACTCCTGTGACTTTTGAAAGATCATAACTAACGCCTCCACTATTTCTTCAGCTATCTCCTTTAGAACTCTAGGATGTAGCCCATCTGGGCCCGGAGATTTATCAATTTTTGGACCTCTTAGTTTCTCTAGCACTTTCTCCTTTGTGATGGCTACCATATTCAACTCTGCCCCCTGACTCTCCTGAAATGTTGGGATATTACTCATGTCTTCTACTGTAAAGACTGACGCAAAGTACTTATTTAGTTCCTCAGCTATTTCCTTGTCTCCCATCACTAGATTACCAGCGTCATTTTGGAGTGGTCCAATGTCTACTTTTGCCTCCCGTTTGTTTTTAATGTATTTAAATAAACTTTTACGATCATTCCTAATGTTACTGGCTAGCCTACCTTCATATTTGATCCTCTCTTTCCTTATTTCTCTCTTTGTTATCCTCTGTTTGTTTTTGTAGCCTTCCCAATCTTCTGACTTCCCACTACTCTGCCACATTATAGGCTTTCTCTTTTGCTTTGATGCATTCCCTAACTTCCTTTGTCAGCCATGGCTGCCTAATCCCCCCTCTGATAACCTTTCTTTTCTTTGGGATGAACCTCTGTACTATGTCCTCAATTACTCCCAGAAACTCCTGCCATTGCTGTTCTACTGTCTTTCCCACTAGGCTCTGCTCCCAGTCGATTTTCGTCAGTTCCTCCCTCATGCCCCTGTAGTTACCTTTATTTAACTGGAACACCTTTACATCTGATTCGACCTTCTTTCTTTCAAATTGGAGATTGAATTCGACCATAATATGATCACTGCCTCCTAAGTGCTCCCTTACTTTAAGATCTTTAATCAAGTCTGGCTCATTACATAACACTAAGTCCAGAATGGCCTGTCCCCTCCTGGGCTCCATCACAAGCTGTTCCAAAAAGCCCTCCTGTAAACATTCAATGAATTCCCTTTCCTTGGGTCCACTGGCAGCATTATTTACCCAGTCCACCTGCATATTGAAGTCCCCCATGATCACTGTGACCTTGTTTTTCTGACATGCACTTTCTATTTCGTGGTGCATTTTGTGCCCCTGGTCCTGACCACTGTTAGGAGGCCTGTACATAACTCCCATTATGTTTTTTTGCCTTTGTGGTTCCTCAACTCTACCCACACAGACTCCACATCATCTGACCCTATGTCGTTTAGTGCTATTGATTTAATTTCATTCCTAATTAACAAGGCAACCCCGCCCCCTCTGCCCACCTCTCTGTCTTTTCGATAGGTTGTGAATCTCTGGATGTTTAAATGCCAGTCCTGAACCCCCTGCAACCACGTCTCTGTGATGCCTACCACATCATACCTGCCAGTCACAATCTGGGCCACAAGCTCATCTATTATTTTGTGTCTTTCATGTTTTTTCTTTTCTTTAAAATAAATGTTCAAATTTAGTTTTCAAAATAGTGGCAAGTGGTTTGAAATTCGTCCTCTGACTTCAGACACCTTCTCAGTAAATACAAATTAAAAATTGTTGTGATAACTTGTTCAAGTTTCCCTTTGGGATTTGGGTAGCCTGGCACTTACTACCTGTCACATCATAACAAGAGAAAGAAGCATCAAACATCATCAGTTTCTGAATGAGGGAAGACTCCAGTCATTTGGGTGATGTTACTATGAAAATTCAATTACCAGAGTCCCCACATCCGATCTCGGGACTTAATCCTGGAATTCTATGTCTGTCTCCCAGGGGAAGAACATCGCAGAGCAGGACACCTGCCTCTATATTGGTTACACAGTTGGCCCCATCTCAAATCCCAGGATCTGGAAGATTAGAATGTTTTGAGGATGTGGTTGCGATTGTATATCTAATTGAGCTGTCGGACTGAGAGAGGTTTGGAGGGATGTCACTGTGTTATCTTGCTGCAATATCAGTGGGACCACGGATGGATCTCTGTGTCTATTCGGAACTCCAGATATGCGTTATCCCTTCTTAGTTCCCAAATAATAGAGATTCAAACTGATTTTTGGCAAAGTTTTGTTGAACTTTATTGTCAGCTTTAGTGTCCACTGGTAAACTTTGGTTCCAATACAGACTGAGGTCAGGTTAATTGTCTTTAGCGAATACAGTGGTTGAGTTTAAAATACAAATCGTGGTAATTCTTCAAATCATCATACACAGTACAAAATGAGGGATTGATTTAAACAAAAGAAAATTGGCGAGTTAGCAAAAGCAAGCAGCAAAGAAATAGGTTTCAGAAAGAGGTAGACTGATCCCGGAATGGATTATTCCATCCCGACAAGTGATTTTTAAGGAGATTATTATCTTAAAGTCTCACCTTCTTTTCATCTCTGATTGGTTTTACCTAATTTATAATCCACTCAATTCGACCGAAGTGTCTGTCTGTCAATTTTGAGAGAGATATGTATTTCGGAAGTTGGTGTGAATTTTCCATTCCATCGCCTGCCAATTTTCCAACTTATCCACAAACGCATCCCAACATTATTGGAGAACATATTGTTTGCTGAGAAAGTATCTCTCTCGACTGGCTGTTTCCACAGAAATGGACCGGCCGGTTCTTTCACACAATGGGGCCTTTCAGCCAGCTGACGTCACTGCTCCTTCAGTCTCCAGTGATTCTCCAGCAATTTGCTAAATGTTCCCAGCTATTCGGCTTTCCTCACTCTCATGGTTAATATGATTCAGTTAATTACTCTCAATGAGTTCTCAATTAAACCTTTTATCTCTGTCATCGATAGCTCACAAAATATTTTCTGAAACGTTTTGCTACATGTGATTTAAATGTTGTGTGTTTGGGGAAGCGTCCTTTCGATGGGCAGCAGGTCTGACTTCAGCCAGGACCTGCCCCTGGAACGCTGGTCTCCCAGTTTCCTGCAGGTAGAAGCAGCTTCCACACCATGGAGAGGCAACTGGCAGCAATCCCGCTCAGCGACATTACCCCCTCAGTTCACCCTCTTCCTGTCACCCCCTGCAATGTAAAGTGTGGAGCGAAGGAGTTCCCCACCCCCCTGAGTGGAAATTAGAAGGTGTGAGGAAAGGAGAATGAGACCCGGGTCGGCACGGTGACACAGTGGTTAGCACTGCTGCTTCACAGCACCAGGGACCCGGATCAGCACGGTGACACAGTGGTTAGCACTGCTGCCTCACAGCACCAGGGACCCGGGTCAGCACGGTGACACAGTGGTTAGCACTGCTGCCTCACAGCACCAGGGACCCGGGTCAGCACGGTGACACAGTGGTTAGCACTGCTGCCTCACAGCACCAGTGACCCGGGTCAGCACGGTGACACAGTGGTTAGCACTGCTGTCTCACAGTGCCAGGGACCCGGGTCAGCACGGTGACACAGTGGTTAGCACTCCTGACTCACAGAGCAAGGGACCCGGGTCAGCACGGTGACATAGTGGTTAGCACTGCTGCCTCACAGCACCAGGGGCCCGGGTCAGCACGGTGACACAGTTGTTAGCACTGCTGCCTCACAGCGCCAGGGACCCGGGTCAGCACAGTGACACAGTGGTTAGCACTGCTGCCTCACAGCACCAGGGACCCGGGTCAGCACGGTGACACAGTTGTTAGCACTGCTGCCTCACAGCGCCAGGGACCCGGGTCAGCACAGTGACACAGTGGTTAGCACTGCTGCCTCACAGCGCCAGGGACCTGGGTCAGCACGGTGACACAGTGGTTAGCACTGCTGCCTCACAGCACCAGGGACCCGGGTCAGCACGGTGACACAGTGGTTAGCACTGCTGCCTCACAGCACCAGGGACCCGGGTCAGCATGGTGACACAGTGGTTAGCACTGCTGCTTCACAGCACCAGTGACCCGGGTCAGCACGGTGGCACAGTGGTTAGCACTCCTGACTCACAGAGCCAGGGACCCGGGTCAGCACGGTGACACAGTGGTTAGCACTGCTGCCTCACAGCACCAGGGACCCGGGTCAGCACGGTGACACAGTGGTTAGCACTGCTGCCTCACAGCGCCAGGGACCCGGGTCAGCACGGTGACACAGTGGTTAGCACTGCTGCCTCACAGCACCAGTGACCCGGGTCAGCACGGTGACACAGTGGTTAGCACTGCTGCCTCACAGTGCCAGGGACCCGGGTCAGCACGGTGACACAGTGGTTAGCACTGCTGCCTCACAGGGCCAGGGACCCGGGTCAGCACGGTGACACAGTGGTTAGCACTGCTGTCTCACAGTGCCAGGGACCCGGGTCAACACGGTGACACAGTGGTTAGCACTGCTGCTTCACAGCACCAGTGACCCGGGTCAGCACGGTGACACAGTGGTTAGCACTGCTGCCTCACAGCGCCAGGGACCCGGGTCAGCACGGTGACACAGTGGTTAGCACTGCTGCCTCACAGCACCAGTGACCCGGGTCAGCACGGTGGCACAGTGGTTAGCACTGCTGCTTCACATTGACATGGACCCGGGTCAACACGGTGACACAGTGGTTAGCACTGCTGCTTCACAGCACCAGGGACCCGGGTCAGCACGGTGGCACAGTGGTTAGCACTCCTGACTCACGGTGCCAGGGATTCGGGTCAGCACGGTGACACAGTGGTTAGCACTGCTGCCTCACAGCGCCAGGGACCCGGGTCAGCACGGTGACACAGTGGTTAGCACTGCTGCTTCACAGCACCAGTGACCCGGGTCAGCACGGTGACACAGTGGTTAGCACTGCTGCCTCACAGCGCCAGGGACCCGGGTCAGCACGGTGACACAGTGGTTAGCACTGCTGCCTCACAGCACCAGTGACCCGGGTCGGCACGGTGACACAGTGGTTAGCACTGCTGCCTCACAGAGCCAGGGACCCGGGTCAGCACGGTGACACAGTGGTTAGCACTGCTGCCTCACAGCGCCAGGGACCCGGGTCAGCACGGTGACACAGTGGTTAGCACTGCTGCTTCACAGCACCAGTGACCCGGGTCAGCACGGTGACACAGTGGTTAGCACTGCTGCCTCACAGCGCCAGAGACCCGGGTCAGCACGGTGACACAGTTGTTAGCACTGCTGCTTCACAGCACCAGTGACCCGGGTCAGCACGGTGACACAGTGGTTAGCACTGCTGCCTCACAGTGTCAGGGACCCGGGTCAGCACGGTGACACAGTGGTTAGCACTCCTGACTCACGGTGACAGGGTCCCGGTTCAGCACGGTGACACAGTGGTTAGCACTGCTGCCTCACAGTGACAGGGACCTGGGTCAGCACGGTGACACAGTGGTTAGCACTGCTGCCTCACAGTGTCAGGGACCCGGGTCAGCACGGTGACACAGTGGTTAGCACTGCTGCCTCACAGTGCCAGGGGCCCGGGTCAGCACGGTGACACAGTGGTTAGCACTGCTGCCTCACAGCACCAGAGACCCGGGTCAGCACGGTGACACAGTGGTTAGCACTGCTGCGTCACAGCACCAGAGACCCGGGTCGGCACGGTGACACAGTGGTTAGCACTGCTGCCTCACAGCACCAGAGACCCGGGTCGGCACGGTGACACAGTGGTTAGCACTGCTGCCTCACAGTGGCAGGGACCCGGGTCATCACGGTGACACAGTGGTTAGCACTGCTGCTTCACAGTGCCAGGGACCCGGGCCGGAACGGTGACACAGTGGTTAGCACTGCTGTCTCACAGCACCAGGGACCCGGGTCAGCACGGTGACACAGTGGTTAGCACTGCTGCTTCACAGCACCAGTGACCCGGGTCAGCACGGTGACACAGTGGTTAGCACTGCTGTCTCACAGTGCCAAGGACCCGGGTTCAATTCCGACTTTGGGTGACTGCGGAGTCTGCACGTTCTCCCCGTGTGTGTGTGTGTGTTTCCTCCGGGTGCTCCGGTTTCCTCCCACAGTCCAAAGATGTGCAGGTTAGTTGGATTGGCCGTGCTAAATTGCCCACTAATGTCCGAAGGTTCGGTGGGGTTACATGTTTGCCGGGCCTGGGACTAGCCAGATAGGGTGCTCTGTCAGAGGGTCGGTACAGACTCGGTGGGCCGAATGGCCTCCTTCTGACTTGTAGATGGGGGAACAGATCGCCATTTCTGTGGCAGCAAACGGGAATCCAGCAGAGTGTGTTGCCTCCTTGGTGCTGGGGGCAAGGGTGTCTCGGAGCGGGTACAGGACATTCTGGAGGGGGAGGGGGAACAGTCAGTGGCCGTGGTGCACATCGGTACCAGCGTCATAGGTACAAACAGGGATGAGGGCCTGGAATGTGAGCTTAAAAGCGGAATGTAGGGAGTTAGGAAGCAAGTTGAGAAATCGGACCTCAAAGGCAGTGATCTCAGGATTACTCCCAGTACCACGTGCTCGTCAGAGTCGAAATAGCAGGATATATCGGATAAATCTGTGGCTGGAGAGATGGTGTCAGGGGGAGGGGTTCAGATTCCTGGGGCATTGGGACTGGTTCTGGGGGAGGTGGGACCTGTACAAACTGGACGGGTGACACTTGAGCAGGACTGGGACTGATGTCCTTGTGGGGGGTACTTGCTGGAGCGGTTGGGGAGGGTTTAAGCTAATATTCCAGGGTATTGGGAACCTCTGGTCAGATTCAGAGCAGGGGGAGGATCAAGGACTAGGGAGAAAGGCAGCAAGGAGAATAAGGAAAGCAATCGGCATTGAAATCAAGGGCCTGTATCAGATAATAAATATAATTATTAATAATCATCTTTATTATTGTCACAAGCTGGCTTACACTAACACTGCAATGAAGTTACTGTGTAACCCCCTCGTCGCCACATTCCGGCGCCTGTTCGGGTCACAGAGGGAGAATTCAGAATGTCTAATTCACCAACAGCACGTCTTTCGGGACTTGTGGGAGGAAACCGGAGCACCCGGAGGAAACCCACGCAGACACGGGGAGAACATAGAACATAGAACATTACAGCGCAGTACGGGCCTTTCGGCCCTCCATGTTGCGCCGACCTGTGAAACCACTCTAAAGCCCATCTACACTATTCCCTTATCAGCCATATGTCTATCCAATGACCATTTAAATGTTCTTAATGTTGGCGAGTCCACTACTGTTGCAGGCAGGGCATTCCACGCCCTTACTACTCTCAGAGTAAAGAACCTACCTCTGACGTCTGTCCTATATCTATCTTCCCTCAATTTGAAGCTATGTCCCCTCGTGCGAGACATCACCATCCGAGGAAAAAGGCTCTCACTGCCCACCTGTGCAGACTCCACACAGACAGTGGCCCAAGTCAGGAATCGACCTGGGACCTGGAGCTGTGAAACAACTGTGCTAACCACTGTGCTACCGTGCTGCCCGTCGTCAGGCTCACCATAAGACATAGGAGCAGAATTAGGCCACTCGGCCCATCGAGTCTGCTCCACCATTCAATCATGGCTGATATTTTCTTATCCCCATTCTCCTGCCTTCTCCCCATAACCCCTGATCCTCTTATTGATCAAGAACCTATCTATCTCTGTCTTAAAGACACTCACTGAATTGGCCTCCACAGCCTTCTGCGGCAAAGAGTTCCACAGATTCACCACCCTCTGGCTGAAGAAAATCCTCATCTGTGTTTTAAAGGATCGTCCCTTTAGTCTGAGCTGGTGTCCTCTGGTTCTAGTTTTTCCTACAAGTGGAAACATCCTCTTGTCATGTGAATGTCACTTTAAGAAATGTTTGGCTGTTCATGTTCCTGCAGTGATGTTAGAGTGTGGGGGGAGCTGAGCTCTGGTTCTGCTTTTTAGTTTCACTTTGAGAAAAGCTTTGGGGTGTCTGTCTTTTTGGTTTTGTTTTTCAGTGTGTTGCAGCTGAAGTCAGACAAAGCAGCTGTACTGCTGGTCTCTCTGCCATGAAGGACTATCTCTTAATCATTTGGTGAATTCAGAATTCTAAATGTTTTCAGTATTGAATGTAAACCCTGATGTGCTTCTGTTTAAAGGTTTGTTAAGTTTTTTGGGTGTAACTGGACAGCATACAGATTACTTAGTGTTGTATTCTTTGGGGGGTGTATTTGATTTACTGGTTGCTAAGATGTTCAGTTTGTTTTAGAAAGGTTAACTTGAGTTCATAGAATAAACATTGTTTTGTTTAAAAAAATACTTTTCCATTTCTGCTGTACCACACCTGTAGAGTGGGCCGTGTGCTCCCCATACCACAATCTATGAAAAGTTGTGCGTCAGGTGAACTCCATGATACACTTTGGGGTTCTCTAAACCTGGCCCATAACAAATTGGGGGCTCGAGGGGGATAAAAGTCTATCTATTGGATTGGCTCAGTGAACTTAAAGACAGTGAGGGTGAGCATATTGTGGTTGCTTTTCAGGTGTGGTATTTCAATTTAAATAGGGAGTGTGTTGTGGACAATGGCTCTTTCAGAGGCTCTGAAGTTTTTGGGGGTGGAGACGGTCACACGCAGTACCTTACGGACAGAGACTAAAAGCAGACGGTTAGGTTTGGCAAAAACATTGCAGTTAACATTACCTGACAAAATGCGAAAAGTTGAGGTAATTATGGCGGTGGCTAAGCATTTAAAGTTGCCCGAGATACAGTCTGACTAACTGGAAATGGCAAAGGTCCAGTTGCAGATGAAGCAACTTGAACATGGAAAAGAATTAAAGCAGCTTGAATACAGAGAAAAAGAAAGAGAGATGAGATACAGATCAGGGAAAAAGAAAAGGACAGAGAAGAAAGAAACAAAGAAAGAGTAGCCCTAGCAGAAGAAAAAGAAAGAGATAGAGAGGAAAGGGAAAAAGAGAGAGAGTTTGATCTTCAGAAACTGGCTCTGAAACATAACAGTCAGTTAAAATTGGCAGACGTAAAGGGAAATGTACAGTTGGATGATAGTGATGAGGATAGTGACAAAAAGGAATCAGGGATCACCCATAGACACCATTAACACACACTGCCCCCCTCCCCCAACCCTCCCCCCTCCCCCCCGCCCAACTAATATTCAATGTTATCCAGTTCTTGAAAGTGCATAATGAATAATGCCCATGAATTGTAGAACTCCTCCATCCTTCCCCTCAGTTCAAACTTAACCTTCTCAAGAGTGAAGAATTCCAGCAGGTCCCCCCGCCACGCCAGGGTACAGGGTGGAGAGGCTGCTCTCCAACCCATCAGGATCCGCCTTCAGGCGATCAACGAGGCGAAGGCTACAACATCTGCCTCCGCCCCCGTTTCCAACCCTGGCTGGTCCGACACCCCGAATATGGCCACCTGGGGACCGGGGTCCAGTTTCATGTGCACCACTTTAGAAATTACCCTAAAAACCTCCTTCCAGTAATCCTCCAGCTTTGGACAGGACCAAAACATATGAATGTGATTAGCCCCCCCCCCCCCCAACCGCGCAAGTTCACACACATCTTCCACTCCCTCGAATAATCGGCTCATCCTCGCCCTCGCTCTCTATACCACCTTCAGCTGTATCAGTCCCAACCTCGAGCACGAGGTGGAGGCATTCACTCTCCGGTGCACCTCACACCAGAACCCCTCCTCCATATCCTCTCCCAACTCTTCCTCCCACTTTGCTTTGATCCCTTCCAGTGGTGCCTTCTCCTCTTCCAAAATAGCTCCGTAAACCGCTGACACTACCCCCTTCTCCAGTCCCCCTGTCGTCAGCACCTCCTCCAGCAATGTGGAGGCCGGCTCCACCGGGAAGCTCTGTATCTCCTTTCTGGCAAAATCCCGAACCTGCAAGTATCTAAACATTTCCCCCCGCTCCAGCCCATACTTCACTTCCAGCTCCTTCAATCCTGCAAATCAACCCCTCAGAAACAAATCTTTTAGTGTCTTAATCACCTTCTCCTCCTTTTCCGAAAACTCCCATCCCACCTCCCTGGCTCAGATCTGTGGTTCCCCGAATCGGCATTTCCCTTGACCCTGCCCCCAACCCGAAGTGTTGGCGAAACTGCCTCCAAATTCTCAATGAAGCTATTATTACCGGACTCCGAGTATTTCCCCGGGGCTATCGGGAGCGGCGCTGTTGCTAGTGCTTTCAATCCCGACCCCCTGCACAAACTCTCCTCCATTCTGACCCACTGGGAATCAACCCCTCTGACCCAGCTCCGCACCTTCTCCACATTCGCCGCCCAGTAGTAATACATCAGGTTCGGAAGACCCAAACCCCCTGCCTGCCTTCCCCTCTGTAGCAGCACCTTTCTAACTCTGTCCACCTTCCCTCCCCATATGAACGATGTAATCCTTCCCTCAATCTCTCTGAAAAAGCCTTTGGCAGGAAAATCGGCAGGCATTGACAGATAAACAGGAATCGCGGCAACACGTTCATTTTAACCGCCTGTACCCGACCGCCAGTGACAGAGGGAGACCATCCCACCTTGCCAGATCGGCTTTCACTCTCCCCACCAAACTAGAAATGTTGTACCTGCGGAGCCCCCCCCCACTCCCGGGCATCCTGCACCCCCAGGTACCTAAAGTGAGTCCCTGCCCGACGGAATGGCAACCCCCCACCCCTGCCCCCACCCCCGGCCGAGCCACCACAAAATTCTTGTCCAGATTTAGTTTGTACCCTGAGAAAAACCCAAATACCCGCAGTAGCTCCAATATTCCCCCTGTCGACACACTCGGTTCCGACACGTATAACAGCAAGTCATCGGCATATAAGGACACCCTATGCTCTATCCCCCCCTGCACTATTCCCCTCCATACCCCCGAACTTCTTAATGCGATGGCCAACGGCTCAATTGCGAGTGCAAACAGCAGGGGGGACATCGGACATCCCTGCCTAGTCCCACGGTGGAGAGAAAAGTATCTCGAGCTGATGTTATTTGTGCGGACACTCGCCCTCGGATCCTTATATAGTAGCTTTACCCAGTCCACAAAACTTAGTCCAATCCCAAACTGCTTCAGAACTGCCGTCAAGTCCCCCCATTCTACCCGGTCAAACACTTTCTCAGCTCCAATGTCACCACCACCTCTGTTTCCTTCCCCTCTGCCGGTGCCATAACGATGTTAAATACCCTTCTAATGTTTGAAAAGAGCTGCCTCCCACTCACGAACCCCGTCTGATCTTCACCTATCACCTTGGGGAGGCACTCCTCCAGCCTACCCGCCAGGACCTTCGCCAATACTTTTGCGTCCACATTCAGAAGCGATATGGGCCTATACGACCCACACTCCGTCGGACCCTTATCTTTTTTTAGCTACAGGGAAATCGATGCCTGCACCAAGGTTTGTGGCAACACCCCCTTCCCTATCGCCTCTTCAAACATCCCCACCATCAGGGGTGCCAGCTTATCCTTGAATTTGTTATAATATTCCACCGGAAACCCATCCGGCCCTGCCACCTTCCCCGACTGCATCCTCCCTGTCGCATCCTTTATCTCCTGCTCCACTATCACTCCTTCTAATGTAGGCCTGTCCCCCTCCCCTAGCCTCGGGTACTCCAACCCATCTAGAAATTCCTGCATCTCACGGTCTCTCCCCCAGGTGGCTCTGACCTGTACAACCTCTCATATAATTCCTCAAAAACCTTGTTAATCAGATCCGGAGCCACCACCAACTTCCCTGCCCTATCCCTCACCGGAACAATTTCCCTTGCCGCTGCTTCCCCCCGGAGCTGACCTGCTAACATACGCCCTGCCTTCATTCCATGTTCGTAAACTGCCCCCCTTGCTCGTCTCAGTTGGTGCACCGCCTTCCTGGTAGATAGTCGGTCAAAGCTCGCCTGTAGTTCCTTCCTCTTTTCCAGCTTTGCTGGGTCTCCATCTTCTGCATAACTCCGATCTACCTCCAACATCTCATCTATTACCCTCTGCCGCTCCAACCGCTCCTCTTTGTCCACCCTGGCCTTAAACAAAATCACCTCCCTCCTCACCACCGCCTTTAGAGCATCCCAGGCAATCCATAAGACCATAAGACATAGGAGCGGAAGTAAGGCCATTCGGCCCATCGAGTCCACTCCACCATTAAATCACGGCTGATTTCAACTCCATTTACCCGCTCTCTCTCCATAGCCCTTAATTCCTCGAGAAATCAAGAATTTATCAACTTCTGTCTTAAAGACACTCAACGTCCCGGCCTCCACCGCCCTCTGTGGCAATGAATTCCACCGACCCACCACTCTCTGGCTGAAGAAATTTCTCCTCATCTCTGTTCTAAAGTGACTCCCTTTTATTCTAAGGCTGTGCCCCCGGGTCCTAGTCTCCCCTGCTAATGGAAACAACTTCCCTACGTCCACCCTATCTAAGCCATTCATTATCTTGTAAGTTTCTATTAGATCTCCCCTCAACCTCCTAAACTCCAATGAATATAATCCCAGGATCCTCAGACGTTCATCGTGTGTTAGGCCTACCATTCCTGGGATCATCCGTGTGAATCTCCGCTGGACCCGCTCCAGTGCCAGTATGTCCTTCCTGAGGTGTGGAGCCCAAAATTGCACACCGTATTCTAAATGGGGCCTAACTAATGCTTTGTAAAGCTTCAGAAGTACATCACTGCTTTTAGATTCCAAGCCTCTTGAGATGAATGACAACATTGCATTTGCTTTCTTAATTACGGACTCAACCTGCAAGTTTACCTTTAGAGAATCCTGGACTAGGACTCCCAAGTCCCTTTGCACTTCAGCATTATGAATTTTGTCACCGTTTAGAAAATAGTCCATGCCTCTATTCTTTTTTCCAAAGTGCAAGACCTCGCACTTGCCCACGTTGAATTTCATCAGCCATTTCTTGGACCACTCTCCTAAACTGTCTAAATCTTTCTGCAGCCTCCCCACCTCCTCCATACTACCTGCCCCTCCACCTATCTTTGTATCATCGGCAAACTTAGCCAGAATGCCCCCAGTCCCGTCATCTAGATCGTTAATATATAAAGAGAACAGGTGCGGCCCCAACACTGAACCCTGCGGGACACCACTCGTCACCGGTTGCCATTCCAAAAAATAACCTTTTATCCCAACTCTCTGCCTTCTGCCTGACAGCCAATCGTCAATCCATGTTAGTACCTTGCCTCGAATACCATGGGCCCTTATTTTACTCAGCAGTCTCCCGTGAGGCACCTTATCAAAGGCCTTTTGGATGTCAAGATAGATAACATCCATTGACTCTCCTTGGTCTAACCTATTTGTTATCTCTTCAAAGAACTCTAACAGGTTTGTCAGGCATGACCTCCCCTTACTAAATCCATGCTGACTTGTCCTAATCTGACCCTGCACTTCCAAGAATTTAGAAACCTCATCCTTAACAATGGATTCTAGAATCTTGCCAACAACCGAGGTTAGGCTAATTGGCCGATAATTTTCCATCTTTTTCCTTGTTCCCTTCTTGAACAGGGGGGTTACAACAGCAATTTTCCAATCCTCTGGGACTTTCACTGACTCCAGTGACTTTTGAAAGATCATAACTAACGCCTCCACTATTTCTTCAGCTATCTCCTTTAGAACTCTAGGTTGTAGCCCATCTGGGCCTGGAGATTTATCAATTTTTAGACCTTTTAGTTTCTCTAGCACTTTCTCCTTTGTGATGGCTACCATATTCAACTCTGCCCCCTGACTCTCCTGAATTGTTGGGATATTACTCATGTCTTCTACTGTGAAGACTTACGCAAAGTATTTTTTTAGTTCCTCAGCTATTTCCTTGTCTCCCATCACAAAATTACCAGCGTCATTTTGGAGCGGCCCAATGTCAACTTTTGCCTCCCGTTTGTTTTTAATGTATTTAAAGAAACGTTTACTATCATTCCTAATGTTACTGGCTAGCCTACCTTCATATTTGATCCTCTCTTTCCTTATTTCTCTCTTTGTTATCCTCTGTTTGTTTTTGTAGCCTTCCCAATCTTCTGACTTCCCACTCCTCTTTGCCACATTATAGGCTTTCTCTTTTGCTTTGATGCATTCCCTAACTTCCTTTGTCAGCCATGGCTGCCTAATCCCCCCTCTGATAACCTTTCTTTTCTTTGGGATGAACCTCTGTACTGTGTCCTCAATTACTCCCAGAAACTCCTGCCATTGCTGTTCTACTGTCTTTCCCACTAGGGTCTGCTCCCAGTCGATTTTTGTCAGTTCCTCCCTCATGCCCCTGTAGTTACCTTTATTTAACTGTAACTCCTTTACATCTGATTCTACCTTCTTTCTTTCAAATTGGAGATTGAATTCGACCATATTATGATCACTGCCTCCTAAGTGTTCCCTTACTTTCAGATCTTTAATCAAGTCTATCTCATTACATAACACTAAGTCCAGAATGGCCTATTCCCTCGTGGGCTCCATCACAAGATTTTCCAAAAAGCCCTCCTGTAAACATTCAATGAATTCCCTTTCCTTGGGCCCACTGGCAGCAATATTTACCCAGTCCACCTGCATATTGAAGTCCCCCATGATCACTGTGACCTTGTTTTTCTGACATGCACTTTCTATTTCGTGGTCCATTTTGTGCCCCTGGTCCTGACCACTGTTAGGAGGCCTGTACATAACTCCCATTATGTTATCACTATCTCTCCAGTGATATCCCATTGACAGAGTTAGAAAGACTGCTCAGAGTGGAGTGTGACAGATTGAAGTGTCGGACTGCACGCGGTGTGAGCTGTCACCTGACCAATATGGAGCTCGCTCTCCAAGTGTCACATCTCCCAATAAATTACTCTCCATCTCTTCATTCTTTCTCATTCTTTAACTTTACACCTCAACATCTTAACAGAATCATTTCACTGAAATGTGCAGAGTTTATCTGGTATGAAACTAGTGATGTGATCAGTGACCCAGATTTATTTGTGAGGAAGAATCTAACACGAGACCAAATGTGTAAATGCATCACCCTCTTTATTTCACAGTGAGAATCCATTCCCAGCAGTTTGAAAAACAAAAGACAAACAAAGACTAGAAGACGATGGATTATTTACTGCACCAGACAAACCTGTGAATGGGTCACCTGTTAACGGGAGTCAGATCTGAATCGATCATTTTCTCAGTCACAGATTCAGTCTGTCGATATTCCCAAAGTCAGCTCCCAGTGTGGGTTTGAGGAGATCTAAATGGAAACTTTATTCCACCTTCAGTCTCTGGATTCTAATTTTAAACTGGGATTCTTTCTCCGGTTTAAGGACCAGTTTTAAGCTGCTTCACACCTGGGTCACAAAACTCCCACTTTCACTTTCCTGACCTGGGCCCATCTGTTTCCTGAACTTGGACTGATCTGAGTCAGACCAAACCGGATTGAGAAACAACCTTTTTAATCATCCCCACCACAATGTCCAGTGTTTGATTCTCAGGACTGGCAGGAAAAGGGAATATTTTACTGCCCACACAGGGTGTTGTCTCCATTAGCAGGTTTCTCCAGTGAGTGACGTGTTCTTCCTACAGTGTCCAGTGTCTATTCCACACAGTCTGTTATATGGTCCATTCCCATTATATTTCAGAGCACAGGACACAGAACTATTCAAACATTGAAGCAAAATCTTCCCGATGATGTGATGAAAATCTCATTATTTTACAAATGGTGAACACACTGTCTCTTTACAGTTTAAACATTCCCTCGTAATTAAATAATTCCATCTGGAACTAACTCCGAGTGAGAGAGCCCAGGAACAGTCCCACATCTGATCACTCCATGATTTCACATTTAACAGCTTCAATACTCTGTGCTCTGTCACAAATCCCAACTCTTTTCACATCAACTTGAAACATTCTGGTCAGTATGATGGACAAATATGAATATATTCCATGGCTGTGTGAAGATAGAAAATTCTGGAACTATATCTGTCACTAGGACCATCTCAGTCTCAGTCTCACAATTCATTGAAAGCAAGATTACAGAAAAAGCAAATTAGTGCAGTGATTAATCTCCGTTCCCCAATAGAGGGCCCACCACCCGGTACAATTGAGTTTTGCCCTGTATCTGTGCAGTGTGGAGACGTGTTCAGCAATGAATTTCAGACGTTGAAGGGAGACCTAATTATAAATAATATTAAGGGGAAATAGAGCAGGCGGGACTCAGAGACAGTCAAATATATCAGGGCTGGAGTCACATGTACGGTTAACGTGTGGGTGGACGATCACGTATTTGCTCCACATTTGGTTGGTTAAGTGAGTGGTTAAGAACATGGCAGGTAGAATATGATGTGGTGATGTTTGGGCTCCTTAGTTAAGGGTGGATGAACCGAGTTTAGTGGGAGTGCATTCCGTTTATCAGACAGATTACACACTCGAGGGACAGTGTGGGAAGGTGGAGTTCAGGTCGAAGATCAGCCATGATCTTCCTGAATGGTGAGCGGACTTGAAGAGTCTCTGTTTTTATTTAATTTTCACAACAGACATTGCGTTCCCTCAAAAGGCCCTTCTTGTGGTAAGGAGATTAAAACTATGCTCAGTATTCCAGATTAAACCCAATGGAAAGTTAAACAGTTTTAGAATAGAGTTCAGCACATCTCACTGTTTGATGCCATGAAAGGTACAGAACCTTCCAGAAGACCTTCATTCTTCTGTCTTCATAAAACCCATTGCCATTAACCCTTGTGTGTCAAAATAAGCGATGTCAAAAAATGTGCTATTGAAGGGCTGGTTGTCTTGTTCCAAATCCTTCAGGAATTGAATCACAAGTTCTTCAGTTTGTTGTTCATCAACTTTCTTGTTAAAACCCCTGCAACAAAATTAAGAACAGAGGATTTAATTTTTATCCCCCTGACAAATCCTGTTTGGAAAGTCGGTTGCCAGGACAACAGGGACAGGAGTTGACCATTCAGCCCATTGAGTCGCCTGCACCAGTCAGTTAGTCCACAGCTGGAGTAAGACCATCGAGAAGCTGGCCAAATGGGCAGACAAGTGGCAGATAGAGTTTAACACAGAGAAATGTGAGGTGATGCATTTTACAGAAAGGGTGGAGAGAGTCTATCCAGACTTAATGGCTCAGTTCTAAAGAGAGTGCAGTAGCAGAGGGACCTCAGGGTGCCCCCCCCAGGATAGATTCTCTGCCATTCCGGTGGGAAAAACGCCAGTGTGAGAAACATTCTTCACAATGTAGTGTACCAAAGTCAGGATGCGTGGCGCTGCCCAGAGTTGAGGATGGAGAGCGCCCACAACCCTGGACCCTGGAGCACCACAGCAGTAGGTTGGGGGAGATTGGACCCTTGGATCTTCCGGAAGTCTGCAGAAGGATTTGGATAGGTTAGGTGAATGGGCTAGGGTCTGGCAGATGGAATTCAATGTTGCCAAGTGTGAGGCTATCCATTTTGGGAGGAATAACAGCAGAATGGATTATTATTTAAACGGTAAGATGTTAAAACATGCTGCTGTGCAGAGGGACCTGGGTGTGCTGGTGCACGAGTCGCAAAAAGTTGGTGTGCAGGTGCAACAGGTGATTAAGAAGGATAATCGAGTTTTGTCTTTCGTTGCTAGAGGGATGGAGTTCAAGACTAGTGAGGTTATGCTGCAATTGTATAGGGTGTTGGTGAGGCCGCATCTGGAGTATTGTGTTCAGTTTTGGTCTCCTTACCTGAGAAAGGACATATTGGCACTGGAGGGAGTGCAGAGGAGATTCACTAGGTTGATCCCAGAGTTGAGGGGATTAGATTATGACGAGAGGTTGAGTAGAGTGGAACTGTACTCATTGGAGTTTAGAAGGATGCGGGGGAATCTTATTGAGACATATAAAATTATGAAGGGAATAGATAGGATAGATGCGGGCAGGTTGTTTCCACTGGTCGGGGAAAGCAGAACTAGGGGGCATAGCCTCAAAATAAGGGGAGGTAGATTTAGGACGGAGTTTAGGAGGAACTTCTTCACCCAAAGGGTTGTGAATCTCTGGAATTCCTTGCCCAGTGAAGTAGTTGAGGCTCCTTCTTTAAACGTTTTTAAGAAAAAGATAGATGCCTTTCTAAAGAATAATGGGATTCGGGGATATGCTGTACGGGCCGGAGAGTGGAGCTGAGTCCACAAAGATCAGCCATGATCTCACTGAATGGTGGAGCAGGCTCGAGGGGCCAGATGGTCTACTCCTGTTCCTAGTTTTTATCTTATGTTATCTTATGTAATATGTGTTCTGGAGGGGGTCCTTCTGCTGGCCTGTTTCTGGGTGACCAATGTTGCTGGAAATCGATCTGCATTTTCAGGAGGTCCACCTTCTTTTGTCAACATGGCTCAGTGTTGTTGGACATCTTTTCAATATGACACCCGGGTCGGAGGGCGGACTACACACCATCCAGGCCTGACCCACTGCTGAAAACAGCGGAAAACACCCAGGTGAATAATTAATGATGGGTGGGAAGATTCAGAGTGTTTTCCGGCAAGCGGCCACGTTCCTGCCCACGTTCCTGCCCACTTTCCTGCCCACATTCCTGCCCACGCTCCTGACCACGTCCCTGCCCACACTCCTGCCCACATTCCTGCCCACGCTCCTGCCCACATTACTGCCCACGTTTCTGCCCTCGTTCCTGCCCTCGTTCCTGCCCACGTTCCTGCCCACGTTCCTGCCCACGTTCCTGCCCCTGTTCCTGCCCACATTCCTCCCCACGTTCCTGCCCTCGTTCCTCCCCACGCTCCTGCCACGTTCCTGACCATGCTTTTGCCCGCATTCCTGCCCACGTTCCCGTCCACACCACAGCACTTAGTCTCAAAATGGGAGAATTGCTCCCCGGCTGATGTTGATACAAGAGCTGACAGAAAGGAACATCAATCACAATATATCAGTCACTAAACTCACCTGCCATAGTACCAAACAGGAGGGGCTGTCACTATTTCAACTGTTGGATCTGTTGGTTGAGGCGGGTTGGTGACTTGAGGAACTATCTCAAGAAATACCCGGAATCTCTGCTGTATTTCGCCATTTTTCACGTATCCAAAAACTCCCCAAGGTGCAGAGAGAGGAACAATAGTACCTGTGGACAGAGACACTGTTACAGCATTTAACTGGGTGATCAGCTGATAGATAGTCAGAGGTTACAGGTCAGGGGGCAGGGTCACTTTGGTGACATGTGGAAAATGTTGTGATATCACTTTAAGGGAATATGCAAATGCCCAAGTTGCCAGGATGGAGAGCAGCATGTGACCAGCATGGTCCCACTCGCAGTGTGAGTGCCGACTGTTGTGTTCTGCTTCTTCATGTAGCATAAGCTGCTTCCTTGATGTCGGCTCTGACAAAGGAAGGTTCAGACTTGGAGATGGTTTAACACATTTATTGAACAGTTAACAATTCTCCTCCTTGAGTTTGACTCTCCTGCTAATCTTGCTATAGTAACTCAGTCTAACTAACCAGTCTGCTCTCAGCCATACGGTGAGTGTGATGCTTCCTGATCTGCCCCTGTCTCTCTGAGTGTCCTTTTATATGGGTACCTTGTGGTAGTGCCACCTCTGGGTGTCTTGACTGCCCATTGGACGTGTCCTATCTTACTGACCTATCGGTTGAATGTCTGTGTGTCATGATGTCTCTGGTGCTCCCTCTAGTGTTTATTTAGTTGCAGTGTGTTTACATTAACCCCTTGTGTATTTACAGTGATGCACATCACCACACCGACACCATATTGAAATGTCAGTCCCGCTCACTCATATCACTCTGTGCAGCCCCCTCCCTTCACCAGACTGTGCAGCACGTTAACACCCAGCTGGGAAAGTCTCACAGCCTCGAGGGACAGTCTGTTCCTCAATCTACCCCCTGCTGCCCCCCGAGCTCTACCCCCACACCCCCCTCCCTGCCCCCTTCCCGAGACCTACCCCCCAAACCCCCCTCCCTGCCCCCCGAGCCCTACCCCGACACCCCCCTCCCTGCCCCCCGAGCCCTACCCCCTACACCCCCTACACCCCCCTCCCTGCCCCCCGATCACTACCCCCCTCCCTGCCCCCCTGAGCCCTACCCCCCTCCCTGCCCCCCGAGCCCTACCCGCAGACCACTCCCCCTTCCCCCCGATCACTACCCCCCTCCCTGTCCCCCCGAGCCCTATCCCCCCTCCCTGCCCCCCGACAGCACAGAGCTGTCCAGATAGACACTGGTGTGTGTCACTGCTGGAAGGGACAGACAGCACAGAGCTGTCCAGATAGACACTGGTGTGTGTCACTGCTGGAAGGGACAGACAGCACAGAGCTGTCCAGATAGACACTGGTGTGTGTCACTGCTGGAAGGGACAGACAGCACAGAGCTGTCCAGATAGACACTGGTGTGTGTCACTGCTGGAAGGGAGAGACAGCACAGAGCTGTCCAGATAGACACTGGTGTGTGTCGCTGCTGGAAGGGACAGACAGCACAGAGCTGTCCAGATAGACACTGGTGTGTGTCACTGCTGGAAGGGAAAGACAGCACAGAGCTGTCCAGATAGACACTGGTGTGTGTCACTGCTGGAAGGGACAGACAGCACAGAGCTGTCCAGATAGACACTGGTGTGTGTCACTGCTGGAAGGGACTGACAGCACAGAGCTGTCCAGATAGACACTGGTGTGTGTCGCTGCTGGAAGTGACAGACAGCACAGAGCTGTCCAGATAGGCACTGGTTTGTGTCACTGCTGGAGGGGGAGACAGCACAGAGCTGTCCAGATAGACACTGGTGTGTGTCGCTGCTGGAAGGGACAGACAGCACAGAGCTGTCCAGATAGACACTGGTGTGTGTCACTGCTGGAAGGGAAAGACAGCACAGAGCTGTCCAGATAGACACTGGTGTATGTCACTGCTGGAAGGGACAGACAGCACAGAGCTGTCCAGATAGACACTGGTGTGTGTCACTGCTGGAAGGGACAGACAGCACAGAGCTGTCCAGATAGACACTGGTGTGTGTCACTGCTGGAAGGGACAGACAGCACAGAGCTGTCCAGATAGACACTGGTGTGTGTCACTGCTGGAAGGGACAGACAGCACAGAGCTGTCCAGATAGACACTGGTGTGTGTCACTGCTGGAAGGGACAGGCAGCACAGAGCTGTCCAGATAGACACTGGTGTGTGTCACTGCTGGAAGGGACAGGCAGCACAGAGCTGTCCAGATAGACACTGGTGTGTATCACTGCTGGAAGGGGGAGACTGCCCAGAGCTGTCCTTATAGACACTGGTGTGTGTCGCTGCTGGAAGGGACAGACAGCACAGAGCTGTCCAGATAGACACTGGTGTGTGTCGCTGCTGGAAGGGACAGACAGCACAGAGCTGTCCAGATAGACACTGGTGTATGTCACTGCTGGAAGGGACAGACAGCACAGAGCTGTCCAGATAGACACTGGTGTGTGTCACTGCTGGAAGGGACAGACAGCACAGAGCTGTCCAGATAGACACTGGTGTGTGTCACTGCTGGAAGGGACAGACAGCACAGAGCTGTCCAGATAAACACTGGTGTGTGTCACTGCTGGAAGGGGCAGACAGCACGGAGCTGTCCAGATAGACACTGGTGTGTGTCACTGCTGGAAGGGGGACACAGCACAGAGCTGTCCAGATAGACACTGGTGTGTGTCACTGCTGGAAGGGACAGACAGCACAGAGCTGTCTAGATAGACACTGGTGTGTGTCACTGCTGGAAGGGACAGACAGCACAGAGCTGTCCAGATAGTCACTGGTGTGTGTCGCTGCTGGAAGGGACAGACAGCACAGAGCTGTCCAGATAGACACTGGTGTGTGTCACTGCTGGAAGGGAGAGACAGCACAGAGCTGTCCAGATAGGCACTGGTGTGTGTCACTGCTGGAAGGGACAGACAGCACAGAGCTGTCCAGATAGACACTGGTGTGTGTCACTGCTGGAAGGGACAGACAGCACAGAGCTGTCCAGATAGACACTGGTGTGTGTCACTGCTGGAAGGGGGACACAGCACAGAGCTGTCCAGATAGACACTGGTGTGTGTCACTGCTGGAAGGGACAGACAGCACAGAGTTGTCTAGATAGACACTGGTATGTGTCACTGCTGGAAGGGACAGACAGCACAGAGCTGTCCAGATAGACACTGGTGTGTGTCACTGCTGGAAGGGGGAGACAGCACAGAGCTGTCCAGATAGACACTGGTGTGTGTCACTGCTGGAAGGGGGAGACAGCACAGAGCTGTCCAGATAGACACTGGTGTGTGTCACTGCTGGAAGGGACAGACAGCACAGAGCTGTCCAGATAGACACTGGTGTGTGTCACTGCTGGAAGGGACAGACAGCACAGAGCTGTCCAGATAGACACTGGTGTGTGTCACTGCTGGAAGGGGGAGACAGCACAGAGCTGTCCAGATAGACACTGGTGTGTGTCACTGCTGGAAGGGACAGGCAGCACAGAGCTGTCCAGATAGACACTGGTGTGTGTCACTGCTGGAAGGGACAGACAGCACAGAGCTGTCCAGATAGATACTGGTGTGTGTCACTGCTGGAAGGGACAGACAGCACAGAGCTGTCCAGATAGACACTGGTGTGTGTCACTGCTGGAAGGGACAGACAGCACAGAGCTGTCCAGATAGACACTGGTGTGTGTCACTGCTGGAAGGGGCAGACAGCACGGAGCTGTCCAGATAGACACTGGTGTGTGTCACTGCTGGAAGGGGGACACAGCACAGAGCTGTCCAGATAGACACTGGTGTGTGTCGCTGCTGGAAGGGACAGACAGCACAGAGCTGTCCAGATAGACACTGGTGTGTGTCACTGCTGGAAGGGACAGACAGCACAGAGCTGTCTAGATAGACACTGGTGTGTGTCACTGCTGGAAGGGACAGACAGCACAGAGCTGTCCAGATAGTCACTGGTGTGTGTCACTGCTGGAAGGGACAGACAGCACAGAGCTGTCCAGATAGACACTGGTGTGTGTCGCTGCTGGAAGGGACAGACAGCACAGAGCTGTCCAGATAGACACTGGTGTGTGTCACTGCTGGAAGGGAAAGACAGCACAGAGCTGTCCAGATAGTCACTGGTGTGTGTCGCTGCTGGAAGGGACAGACAGCACAGAGCTGTCTAGATAGACACTGGTGTGTGTCACTGCTGGAAGGGACAGACAGCACAGAGCTGTCCAGATAGTCACTGGTGTGTGTCACTGCTGGAAGGGACAGGCAGCACAGAGCTGTCCAGATAGACACTGGTGTGTGTCACTGCTGGAAGGGACAGACAGCACAGAGCTGTCCAGATAGACACTGGTGTGTGTCACTGCTGGAAGGGACAGACAGCACAGAGCTGTCCAGATAGTCACTGGTGTGTGTCACTGCTGGAAGGGACAGGCAGCACAGAGCTGTCCAGATAGACACTGGTGTGTATCACTGCTGGAAGGGGGAGACTGCCCAGAGCTGTCCTTATAGACACTGGTGTGTGTCGCTGCTGGAAGGGACAGACAGCATAGAGCTGTCCAGATAGACACTGGTGTGTGTCACTGCTGGAAGGGACAGACAGCACAGAGCTGTCCAGATAGACACTGGTGTGTGTCGCTGCTGGAAGGGACAGACAGCACAGAGCTGTCCAGATAGACACTGGTGTGTGTCACTGCTGGAAGGGACAGACAGCACAGAGCTGTCCAGATAGACACTGGTGTGTGTCACTGCTGGAAGGGACAGACAGCACAGAGCTGTCCAGATAGACACTGGTGTGTGTCGCTGCTGGAAGGGACAGACAGCACAGAGCTGTCCAGATAGACACTGGTGTGTGTCACTGCTGGAAGGGACAGACAGCACAGAGCTGTCCAGATAAACACTGGTGTGTGTCACTGCTGGAAGGGGCAGACAGCACGGAGCTGTCCAGATAGACACTGGTGTGTGTCACTGCTGGAAGGGGGACACAGCACAGAGCTGTCCAGATAGACACTGGTGTGTGTCACTGCTGGAAGGGACAGACAGCACAGAGCTGTCTAGATAGACACTGGTGTGTGTCACTGCTGGAAGGGACAGACAGCACAGAGCTGTCCAGATAGTCACTGGTGTGTGTCACTGCTGGAAGGGACAGACAGCACAGAGCTGTCCAGATAGACACTGGTGTGTGTCACTGCTGGAAGGGGCAGACAGCACGGAGCTGTCCAGATAGACACTGGTGTGTGTCACTGCTGGAAGGGGGACACAGCACAGAGCTGTCCAGATAGACACTGGTGTGTGTCACTGCTGGAAGGGACAGACAGCACAGAGCTGTCCAGATAGACACTGGTGTGTGTCACTGCTGGAAGGGGGAGACAGCACAGAGCTGTCCAGATAGACACTGGTGTGTGTCACTGCTGGAAGGGACAGACAGCACAGAGTTGTCTAGATAGACACTGGTGTGTGTCACTGCTGGAAGGGACAGGCAGCACAGAGCTGTCCAGATAGACACTGGTGTGTGTCACTGCTGGAAGGGGCAGACAGCACAGAGCTGTCCAGATAGACACTGGTGTGTGTCACTGCTGGAAGGGGCAGACAGCACAGAGCTGTCCAGATAGTCACTGGTGTGTGTCACTGCTGGAAGGGACAGACAGCACAGAGTTGTCCAGATAGACACTGGTGTGTGTCACTGCTGGAAGGGACAGACAGCACAGAGCTGTCCAGATAGACACTGGTGTGTGTCACTGCTGGAAGGGGGAGACAGCACAGAGCTGTCCAGATAGACACTGGTGTGTGTCACTGCTGGAAGGGACAGACAGCACAGAGCTGTCCAGATAGACACTGGTGTGTGTCGCTGCTGGAAGGGACAGACAGCACAGAGCTGTCCAGATAGACACTGGTGTGTGTCACTGCTGGAAGGGGGAGACAGCACAGAGCTGTCCAGATAGACACTGGTGTGTGTCACTGCTGGAAGGGACAGGCAGCACAGAGCTGTCCAGATAGACACTGGTGTGTGTCACTGCTGGAAGGGACAGGCAGCACAGAGCTGTCCAGATAGACACTGGTGTGTGTCACTGCTGGAAGGGGGAGACAGCACAGAGCTGTCCAGATAGACACTGGTGTGTGTCACTGCTGGAAGGGACAGGCAGCACAGAGCTGTCCAGATAGACACTGGTGTGTGTCACTGCTGGAAGGGACAGACAGCACAGAGCTGTCCAGATAGATACTGGTGTGTGTCACTGCTGGAAGGGACAGACATCACAGAGCTGTCCAGATAGACACTGGTGTGTGTCACTGCTGGAAGGGACAGACAGCACAGAGCTGTCCAGATAGACACTGGTGTGTGTCACTGCTGGAAGGGACAGACAGCACAGAGCTGTCCAGATAGACACTGGTGTGTGTCACTGCTGGAAGGGGCAGACAGCACGGAGCTGTCCAGATAGACACTGGTGTGTGTCACTGCTGGAAGGGGGACACAGCACAGAGCTGTCCAGATAGACACTGGTGTGTGTCACTGCTGGAAGGGACAGACAGCACAGAGCTGTCTAGATAGACACTGGTGTGTGTCACTGCTGGAAGGGACAGACAGCACAGAGCTGTCTAGATAGACACTGGTGTGTGTCTCTGCTGGAAGGGACAGACAGCACAGAGCTGTCCAGATAGACACTGGTGTGTGTCACTGCTGGAAGGGGCAGACAGCACAGAGCTGTCCAGATAGACACTGGTGTGTGTCACTGCTGGAAGGGGCAGACAGCACAGAGCTGTCTAGATAGACACTGGTGTGTGTCACTGCTGGAAGGGACAGACAGCACAGAGCTGTCTAGATAGACACTGGTGTGTGTCACTGCTGGAAGGGACAGGCAGCACAGAGCTGTCCAGATAGTCACTGGTGTGTGTCACTGCTGGAAGGGACAGGCAGCACAGAGCTGTCCAGATAGTCACTGGTGTGTGTCACTGCTGGAAGGGACAGACAGCACAGAGCTGTCCAGATAGACACTGGTGTGTGTCACTGCTGGAAGGGGGACACAGCACAGAGCTGTCCAGATAGACACTGGTGTGTGTCACTGCTGGAAGGGACAGACAGCACAGAGCTGTCCAGATAGACACTGGTGTGTGTCACTGCTGGAAGGGGGAGACAGCACAGAGCTGTCCAGATAGTCACTGGTGTGTGTCACTGCTGGAAGGGACAGACAGCACAGAGCTGTCCAGATAGACACTGGTGTGTGTCACTGCTGGAAGGGACAGACAGCACAGAGCTGTCCAGATAGACACTGGTGTGTGTCACTGCTGGAAGGGGGAGACAGCACAGAGCTGTCCAGATAGACACTGGTGTGTGTCACTGCTGGAAGGGACAGACAGCACAGAGCTGTCCAGATAGACACTGGTGTGTGTCACTGCTGGAAGGGGGAGACAGCACAGAGCTGTCCAGATAGACACTGGTGTGTGTCACTGCTGGAAGGGACAGACAGCACAGAGCTGTCCAGATAGACACTGGTGTGTGTCACTGCTGGAAGGGACAGACAGCACAGAGCTGTCCAGATAGACACTGGTGTGTGTCACTGCTGGAAGGGGGAGACAGCACAGAGCTGTCCAGATAGACACTGGTGTGTGTCACTGCTGGAAGGGACAGGCAGCACAGAGCTGTCCAGATAGACACTGGTGTGTGTCACTGCTGGAAGGGACAGACAGCACAGAGCTGTCCAGATAGACACTGGTGTGTGTCACTGCTGGAAGGGACAGGCAGCACAGAGCTGTCCAGATAGATACTGGTGTGTGTCACTGCTGGAAGGGACAGACAGCACAGAGCTGTCCAGATAGACACTGGTGTGTGTCACTGCTGGAAGGGGGAGACAGCACAGAGCTGTCCAGATAGACACTGGTGTGTGTCACTGCTGGAAGGGGGAGACAGCACAGAGCTGTCCAGATAGACACTGGTGTGTGTCACTGCTGGAAGGGACAGACAGCACAGAGATGTCCAGATAGACACTGGTGTGTGTCACTGCTGGAAGGGACAGACAGCACAGAGCTGTCCAGATAGACACTGGTGTGTGTCACTGCTGGAAGGGACAGACAGCACAGAGCTGTCCAGATAGACACTGGTGTGTGTCACTGCTCGAACGGACAGACAGCACAGAGCTGTCCAGATAGACACTGGTGTGTGTCACTGCTGGAAGGGACAGACAGCACAGAGCTGTCCAGATAGACACTGGTGTGTGTCACTGCTGGAAGGGACAGACAGCACAGAGCTGTCCAGATAGACACTGGTGTGTGTCACTGCTCGAACGGACAGACAGCACAGAGCTGTCCAGATAGACACTGGTGTGTGTCACTGCTGGAAGGGGGAGACAGCACAGAGCTGTCCAGATAGACACTGGTGTGTGTCACTGCTGGAAGGGACAGACAGCAGAGCTGTCCAGATAGACACTGGTGTGTGTCACTGCTGGAAGGGACAGACAGCACAGAGCTGTCCAGATAGACACTGGTGTGTGTCACTGCTGGAAGGGACAGACAGCACAGAGCTGTCCAGATAGACACTGGTGTGTGTCACTGCTGGAGGGGGAGATGGAGACTCCTGTACTCGCAGCCCTGGCACAATACTGAACGGGAAACGGTGGCACAGGCGTGTCCATGGGTCCAGCAGCACGGTGCTGCCCATGAAGACTAGCTGGGCATGGAGACGGAGGGCAGGAAGTGTGGTGAACGATGCATCAGAAGCGGTGCAGCACTGTGGCAGTGTTGCATTCACCTCAAATCTCGGGCGAACCGAGAGCCCCCTGTTCACGCCAGCCTTCATCACCATTAACCCGCCATTGGGAGACTTGTAACGGAATTTTACACCAGCGGGTATTCGACGGTCTGGCTCCCACCAGATTCACCGCATCCAGCCGGCACGAAGAGAATTGGGAGAATGGGGTCCCTGGTTTAACAGAGCTGTGAGTGAGGTCGGTCTCATTGCTCTATTGGACTGATCCATTTAATTGCACGGACCCTCTCTTCACTTTCCCCATTCGTTAAACATTTCTCTGTTGAATTTTAGCCTTGCATTTGTTTCCAGTTCATTCCCGTGACTTCCGGCCTCCCCAGAGTTGGATTTGGAGAGGGTTTTCCAAAGATGTTACATTCGCGCCACACAAGTGCCCGGCAATGACCATCTCCGACAAGAGGGGATCTCACCCTCGCCCCAGAGAGCGGGGAATCTGTGGAATTTGAAGAAGGAATTAGATTTGCTCTCGGGGCGAAAGGGATCGAGGGAGATGGGGGAAGGTGGGATCAGGGTATTGAACTTGATGATCAGCCATGATCAGAATGAATGGCGGGGCAGGCTCGAAGGGCCGAATGGCCTCCTCCTGCTTCTATTTTCCCGGTTTGTTCCTATGTGTGGAAGTAGCCCAAACAGCGCCTCAACCCACTGGTCACATGTGACCGCGGAACGCTCTGGGATTGACAATTCTTTGCTCAGTGTGTCAGTCTGTACAGAAAGTTTCAAACGTGACAGGTTAAAGAGTGAGTGGCTGTTTTAGAATCTGTTGTTACTTTGAAGGAACAACTGACATACCTGCAACATTCCCACAACGTGCATAACTGAATAGTTTGTCCAGACCGATCGCCAGCGCACTTTTAATATCCACGGCATCAACGTCAGTTTCAATCCTCCGGCGTTCTTTGAATTGCACCTCAAGGTAATTCTAAAACAAGAAAATAAAATCCATCACCATGTGACACAACTGAACTCGCACCAAAACACATCAGTGTTGAGGGGTCTGTCCTCGGTTCCCAGGTGTGGGAGCAGTATTCATGTCCTGTGATAGGGAGACCCCCCCTCACAGAGACCCCTGTGACAGGGAGACCCCCACAGAGACCCCTGTGACAGGGAGACCCCCCCCTCACAGAGACCCCTGTGATAGGGAGACCCCCACAGAGACCCCTGTGATAGGGAGACCCCCACAGAGACCCCTGTGATAGGGAGACCCCCACGGAGACCCCTGTGATAGGGAGACCCCCACAGTGACCTCAGTGATAGGGAGACCCCCACAGAGACCCCTGTGATAGGTGAACCCCCACAGAAACCCCTGTGATAGGGACACCCCCCCCACAGAGACCCCTGTGATAGGGACACCCCCCCACAGAGACCCCTGTGATAGGTGAACCCCCCGAACGACCCCCTTCCTGCAGGAACCCCCTCCACAGGCGACTCCCCACACAAAGGCCCCCCCCACATACAAACACAGAGCCTTCCCAGAAGATGGACCACCCCTACCTGGAAGCTTAGAGCAGTCCAGACAGGGTTAGTTAGTGCCACCTATTACAGGGGTCCCTGTGGGGAGGGGTTCCGTATCACAGGGGTCTCTGTGCGGGGCGGAGCTATCAGGGGGCCCTCTGTGGGTGGGGGGGGGGGGGGGGGGGGGCGGTCACCCTATCACACGGGTCCCTGTGGGGAGGGGTTTCCTATCACAGGGTCTCTGTGGGGAGGGGTCTCCCTAACCCAGGGGTCTCTGTGCAGGGGGGGTGCTATCAGATGGGTCTCTGTGGGGGGTCTCCCTATCATAAGGGGTCTCTGTGGGGGGGGGGATCTCCCTATCACAGGTGTCTCTGTGGGGAGGGGTCTCCCTAACCCAGGGGTCTCTGTGCAGGGGGGGTGCTATCAGATGGGTCTCTGTGGGTGGGGGGATCTCCCTATCACAGGTGTCTCTGTGGGGGGGTGGGTCTCCCTATCACAGGGGTCTCTATGGGGAGGGGTCTCCTTATCAGAGTGGTCTCTGTGGGGGGGTCTCCCTATCACAGGGGTCTCTATGGGGAGGGGTCTCCCTATCACAGGGGTCTCTCTGGGGAGGGGTCTCCCTAACACAGGGGTCTCTGTGGGGGGTCTCTTTTTCACAGGGGCCTCTGTGGTGCGGGGTCTCCCTATCACAGGGGTCTCTGTGGGGAAGGATCTCCCTATCACACAGGGTCACTGTGGGGGTCTCCCTATCACAGGAACCTCTGTGGGGAGGGTCTCACTATCACAGGGGTCTCTGTGGGGGGGGAGGGGGGCTCCCTATCACAGGGGTCTCTGTGGGGAAGGTCTCACTACCACAGGGGTCTCTGTGGGGGTCTCCCTATCACAGGGGTCTCTGTGGGGGGGGGGGTCCCTATCACACGGGTCTCTGTGGGTGGTTCCCGTATTACTTTGCCCCCTGTTGGGGAATCCTCCTATTACAAGTGTCCAAGGATTGGGTCAACCCTGTACGTGTGGGTCAGGAGAGTCCGGATTCAACCCAGGTGGTTGGGGGCTGCTGTGCGGTGTGGTGGTTGAGAGGGGTCAGTGCTGATTTGCGGTCCGGGGGGTGGGCGGGAATGGGGGTGGGGGCTGTGTGGTGTGGTGGGGAGGGAGGGGGTCAGGTCTGATTTGCGGTCCAGGTGGTGGGCGGGAATGGGGGTGGGGGCTGTGTGGTGTGGTGGGGAGGGAGGGGTCAGGGCTGATTTGTGGTCTGGGGGGTGGGCGGGAATGGGGGTGGGGGCTGTGTGGTGTGGTCGGGAGGGAGGGGTCAGGGCTGATTTGTGGTCCGGGGGGGGTGGGCGAGGATGGGGGTGGGGGCTGTGTGGTATGGTGGGGAGGGAGGGGTCAGGGCTGACGTGTGGTCTGGGGGGTGGGTTGGGCTGTGGATGGGCTCAGCTGGTCACTACTATCTCGTCCCAGGTGTGGTGGGCCTCACCAATGGGGCAAACGCTCCGATGTGACTCCCGGGGAGAGAGAATCCCGGGAGTGCAGAGCAAAGGGGTCATTCCCATCTATTCCCATTTATTTATGCTCCCGCTGGCGTGCGACATGGAACCCGTTCCCACCGTCACTGAGGGGTCAGAGCATCGCGTTCCCGTTGTCACCAATCCCAATGTTACCCCAATTCTCCGTCCCATTGGGGAACACATCCCGGATATCCCGGGCCGCAGAATCCAGCCCTTCCAGTCACAGAATCATCCCTCCACCACCCTCAGCTTCCTGCCTCTCAGCCAATTGTGGGTCCAATGTGTCTCTTTGCCTTGGGTGCCATGGGCCCTGACTGGATCAGTCTGCCACGAGGGACCCTATCAAAAGCCTGGCTAAAGCCCATATCGACCACTCCAAATGCATTCCCCTCATCAACACTCCTGCTCACCGCCTCAAATAATTCAAATGTGTTTGTCAAGAAAGACCTTCCACGCTGACTATCCCTGATTAATCCGTGTCTAAAGTACAGATAGTTTCTGCTCCTCAGAATACTTTCCTGATCCCAGCCTTGAATTTAGAAATCATTAACTGTGTGAGTGCCGGGTCCCGGGATGTGTGAACCGCCCGGGGCAGATATTTCACTGTTTATTCCAGTTCACACACTCAGCATTGACAACCCTCCCTGCCTGAGTCAGACAGGAAATGTGAACCGCCCGGGGCAGACATTTCACTGTTTATTCCAGTTCACACACTCAGCATTGATCCCCCTGCCTGAGTTAGACAGGAAATGTGAATCGCCCGGGGCAGATATTTCACTATTGATTCCAGTTCATACACTCAGCATTGACCCCCCTGCCTGAGTTAGACAGGAAATGTGAACCGCCCGGGGCAGATATTTCACTGTTTATTCCAGTTCACACACTCAGCATTGACCCCCCTGCCTGAGTTAGACAGGAAATGTGAACCGCCCAGGGCAGATATTTCACTGTTTATTCCAGTTCACACACTCAGCATTGACCCCCCTGCCTGAGTTAGACAGGAAATGTGAACCGCCCAGGGCAGATATTTCACTGTTTATTCCAGTTCACACACTCAGCATTGACAATCCTCCCTGCCTGAGTCAGACAGATGTTTGACAGTAAAGAGAGTAAAGGGGACTCGACCCAATAACACAGGCATTAAATAATTTCCACTGGTACGAACGTTACACAATGCAGTAAACTCTGAAGGGCAGCACGGTAGCACAATGGTTAGCACTGTGGCTTTACTGCTCCAGGGTCCTGGGTTCAATTCCCGGCTTGGGTCTCCGGGTGCTCCGGTTTCCTCCCACAAGTCCCGAAAGACATGCTGTTAGATGAACTGGCCATTCTGAATTCTCCCTCTGTGACCCAAACAGGCGCCGGAATGTGGCGACTAGGGGCTTTTCACAGGAACATCATTGCAGTGTTAATGTAAGCCTACTTGTGACAACAATAAAGATTATTCTTTTTCTAATTATACTTACCTTGTCCTCAATGATTACTGCGGGTTTCAGGCAGTCATCTTTTTCACAGAGTTCGAGCCCCTCGGCTACCGCATCCTGTGCAGCGAGTTGGTTCCAGAAGAGGACAGACACGGTTAAGAAGATTCGCAGCATCTTGGTGTCGGTACAGGTCACTGGTGAATTCACTGAATGACCCTCAGCACCTTCAGCTCGATCTGCAGTTTGAGCAGAGAGCTCAGAGATTTTTATACAGTTTTAAGGGGACGATTTTGAATAAAGTTCAGCTACGGGAACATCAGATGTTGAAGAAACGCCCCAGCTGATTAACTATGGAAATGTTGTTTGGTGTTTTGATCACAGCCTGGAATTTAGAAACCATTTAGAAATCACGGGCAGCACGGTAGCACAATGGTTAGCACTGTTGCTTCAGTGCTCCAGGGTCCCTGGTTCGATTCCAGGCTTGGGTCTCTGTCTGTGTGGAGTCTGCACGTTCTCCCTGTGTCTGCGTGGGTTTCCTCCGGGTGCTCCGGTTTCCTCCCACAAGTCCCGAAAGACGTGCTATTGGTGAATTGGACATTCTGAATTCTCCCTCTGTGTACCTAAACAGGCGCAGGAATGTGGCGACCAGGGGCTTTTCACAGTAACTTCATTGCAGTGTTAATGTAAGCCTGCTTGTAACAATAATAAAGGTTATTATTATCTCTGTGATGCCGTTTACCGGGAAATGTGAACCGCCCGGGGCAGATATTTCACGATTGATTCCAGTTCACACACTCAGCATTGACCCCCCTGCCTGAGTTAGACAGGAAATGTGAACCGCCTGGGGCAGATATTTCACTATTGATTCCAGTTCACACACTCAGCATTGACCCCCCTGCCTGAGTTAGACAGGAAATGTGAACCGCCCGGGGCAGATATTTCACTATTGATTCCAATTCACACACTCAGCATTGACCCCCCTGCCTGAGTTAGACAGGAAATGTGAACCGCCCGGGGCAGATATTTCACTATTGATTCCAGTTCACACACTCAGCATTGACCCCCCTGCCTGAGTTAGACAGGAAATGTGAACCGCCCGGGGCAGATATTTCACTATTGATTACTGTTCACACACTCAGCATTGTCCCCCCTGCCTGAGTTAGACAGGTAATGTGAACCGCCCGGGACAGATATTTCACTATTGAATCCAGTTCACACACTCAGCATAGACCTCCCTGCCTGAGTTAGACAGGAAATGTGAACCGCCCGGGGCAGATATTTCAGTATTGATTCCAGTTCACACACTCAGCATTGACACCCTGCCTGAGTTAGACAGGAAATGTGAACCGCCCGGGGCAGATATTTCAATCTTGATTCCAGTTCACACACTCAGCATTGATCCCACTGCCTGAGTTGGACAGGAAATGTGAACCGCCCGGGGCAGATATTTCACTATTGATTCCAGTTCACACACTCAGCATCGTTCCCCCTGCCTGAGTCAGACAGGAAATGTGAACCGCCCGGGGCAGATATTTCACTATTAATTCCAGTTCACACACTCAGCATTGTCCCCGCTGCCTGAGTTAGACAGGAAATGTGAACCGCCCGGGGCAGATATTTCACTATTGATTCCAGTTCACACACTCAGCATTGACCCCCCTGCCTGAGTTAGACAGGAAATGTGAACCGCCCGGGGCAGATATTACACTATTGATTCCAGTTCACACACTCAGCATTGATCACCCTGTCTGAGTTAGACAGGAAATGTGAACCGCCCAGGGCAGATATTTCACTATTGATTCCAGTTCACACACTCAGCATTGACCCCCCTGCCTGAGTTAGACAGGAAATGTGAACCGCCTGGGGCAGATATTTCACTATTGATTCCAGTTCACACACTCAGCATTGACCCCCCTGCCTGAGTTAGACAGGAAATGTGAACCGCCCGGGGCAGATATTTCACTATTGATTCCAATTCACACACTCAGCATTGACCCCCCTGCCTGAGTTAGACAGGAAATGTGAACCGCCCGGGGCAGATATTTCACTATTGATTCCAGTTCACACACTCAGCATTGTCCCCCCTGCCTGAGTTAGACAGGTAATGTGAACCGCCCGGGACAGATATTTCACTATTGAATCCAGTTCACACACTCAGCATAGACCTCCCTGCCTGAGTTAGACAGTAAATGTGAACCGCCCGGGGCAGATATTTCACTATTGATTCCAGTTCACACACTCAGCATTGACCCCCTGCCTGAGTTAGACAGGAAATGTGAACCGCCCGGGGCAGATATTTCAATCTTGATTCCAGTTCACACACTCAGCATTGATCCCACTGCCTGAGTTGGACAGGAAATGTGAACCGCCCGGGGCAGATATTTCACTATTGATTCCAGTTCACACACTCAGCATCGTTCCCCCTGCCTGAGTCAGACAGGAAATGTGAACCGCCCGGGGCAGATATTTTACTATTAATTCCAGTTCACACACTCAGCATTGTCCCCGCTGCCTGAGTTAGACAGGAAATGTGAACCGCCCGGGGCAGATATTTCACTATTGATTCCAGTTCACACACTCAGCATTGACCCCCCTGCCTGAGTTAGACAGGAAATGTGAACCGCCCGGGGCAGATATTACACTATTGATTCCAGTTCACACACTCAGCATTGACCCGCCTGCCTGAGTTAGACAGGAAATGTGAACCGCCCGGGGCAGATATTTCACTATTGATTCCAGTTCACACACTCAGCATTGACCCCCTGCCTGAGTTAGACAGGAAATGTGAACCGCCCGGGGCAGATATTTCACTATTGATTCCAGTTCACACACTCAGCATTAACCCCCCTGCCTGAGTTAGACAGGAAATGTGAACCGCCCGGGGCAGATATTTCACTATTGATTCCAGTTCACACACTCAGCATTGACCCCCCTGCCTGAGTTAGACAGGAAATGTGAACCGCCCGGGGCAGATATTTCACTATTGATTCCTGTTCACACACTCAGCATTGACCCCCCTGCCTGAGTTAGACAGGAAATGTGAACCGCCCGGGGCAGATATTTCAATATTGATTCCAGTTCACACACTCAGCATTGACCCCCCTGCCTGAGTTAGACAGAAAATGTGAACCGCCCGGGGCAGATACTTCACTATTGATTCCAGTTCACACACTCAGCATTGAAACCCCTGCCTGAGTTAAACAGGAAATGTGAACCGCCCGGGGCAGATATTTCACTATTGATTCCAGTTCACACACTCAGCATTGACCCCCCTGCCTGAGTTAGACAGGAAATGTGAACCGCCCGGGGCAGATATTTCACTATTGATTCCAGTTCACACACTCAGCATTGATCCCCCTGCCTGAGTTAGACAGGAAATGTGAACCGCCCGGGGCAGATATTTCACTATTGATTCCAGTTCACACACTCAGCATTGATCCCCCTGCCTGAGTTAGACAGGAAATGTGAACCGCCCGGGGCAGATATTTCACTATTGATTCCAGTTCACACACTCAGCATTTATCCCCTTCCCAGAGTTAGACAGGAAATGTGAACCGCCCGGGGCAGATATTTCACTATTGATTCCAGTTCACACACTCAGCATTGATCACCCTGTCTGAGTTAGACAGGAAATTGAACCGCCCGGGGCAGATATTTCACTATTGATTCCAGTTCACACACTCAGCATTGACCCCCCTGCCTGAGTTCGACAGGATATGTGAACCGCCCGGTTCAGATATTTCACTATTGATTCCAGTTCACACACTCTGTATTGACCCCCCTGCCTGAGTTAGGCAGGAAATGTGAACCGCCCGGGGCAGATATTTCACTATTGAATCCAGTTCACACACTCAGCATTGACCCCCGTGCCTGAGTTAGACAGGAAATGTGAACCGCCCGGGGCAGATATTTCACTATTGATTCCAGTTCACACACTCAGCATTGACCCCCTGCCTGAGTTAGACAGGAAATGTGAACCGCCCGGGGCAGATATTTCACTATTGATTCCAGTTCACACACTCAGCATTAACCCCCCTGCCTGAGTTAGACAGGAAATGTGAACCGCCCGGGGCAGATATTTCACTATTGATTCCTGTTCACACACTCAGCATTGACCCACCTGCCTGAGTTAGACAGGAAATGTGAACCGCCCGGGGCAGATATTTCAATATTGATTCCAGTTCACACACTCAGCATTGACCCCCCTGCCTGAGTTAGACAGAAAATGTGAACCGCCCGGGGCAGATACTTCACTATTGATTCCAGTTCACACACTCAGCATTGAAACCCCTGCCTGAGTTAAACAGGAAATGTGAACCGCCCGGGGCAGATATTTCACTATTGATTCCAGTTCACACACTCAGCATTGACCCCCCTGCCTGAGTTAGACAGGAAATGTGAACCGCCCGGGGCAGATATTTCACTATTGATTCCAGTTCACACACTCAGCATTGATCCCCCTGCCTGAGTTAGACAGGAAATGTGAACCGCCCGGGGCAGATATTTCACTATTGATTCCAGTTCACACACTCAGCATTGATCCCCCTGCCTGAGTTAGACAGGAAATGTGAACCGCCCGGGGCAGATATTTCACTATTGATTCCAGTTCACACACTCAGCATTTATCCCCTTCCCTGAGTTAGACAGGAAATGTGAACCGCCCGGGGCAGATATTTCACTATTGATTCCAGTTCACACACTCAGCATTGATCACCCTGTCTGAGTTAGACAGGAAATTGAACCGCCCGGGGCAGATATTTCACTATTGATTCCAGTTCACACACTCAGCATTGACCCCCCTGCCTGAGTTCGACAGGATATGTGAATCGCCCGGTTCAGATATTTCACTATTGATTCCAGTTCACACACTCTGTATTGACCCCCCTGCCTGAGTTAGGCAGGAAATGTGAACCGCCCGGGGCAGATATTTCACTATTGAATCCAGTTCACACACTCAGCATTGACCCCCGTGCCTGAATTAGACAGGAAATGTGAACCTCCCGGGGCAGATATTTCACTATTGATTCCAGTTCACACACTCAGCATTGATCCCCCTGCCTGAGTTAGACAGGAAATGTGAACCGCCCGGGGCAGATATTTCAATATTGATTCCAGTTCACACACTCAGCATTGACCCCGCTGCCTGAGTTAGACAGGAAATGTGAACCGCATGGGGCATATATTTCACTATTGATTACAGTTCACACACTCAGCATTGATCCCCCTGCCTGAGTTAGACAGGAAATGTGAACCGCCCGGGGCAGATATTTCACTATTGATTCCAGTTCACACACTCAGCATTGACCCCCCTGCCTGAGTTAGACAGGAAATGTGAACCGTCCGGAGCAGATATTTCACTATTGATTCCAGTTCACACACTCAGCATTGACCCCCCTGCCTGAGTTAGACAGGAAATGTGAACCGCCCGGGGCAGATATTTCACTATTGATTCCAATTCACACACTCAGCATTGATCCCCCTGCCTGAGTTAGACAGGAGATGTGAACCGCCCGGGGCAGATATTTCACTATTGATTCCAGTTCACACACTCAGCATTGATCCCCCTGCCTGAGTTAGACAGGAAATGTGAACCGCCCGGGGCAGATATTTCACTATTGATTCCAGTTCACACACTCAGCATTTATCCCCCTGCCTGAGTTAGACAGGAAATGTGAACCGCCCGAGGCAGATATTTCACTATTCATTCCAGTTCACACACGCAGCATTGTTCACCCTGTCTGAGTTAGACAGGAAATTGAACCGCCCGGGGCAGATATTTCACTATTGATTCCAGTTCACACACTCAGCATTGACCCCCCTGCCTGAGTTAGACAGGAAATGTGAACCGCCCGGGGCAGATATTTCACTATTGATTCCTGTTCACACACTCAGCATTGACCCCCCTGCCTGAGTTAGACAGGAAATGTGAACCGCCCGGGGCAGATATTTCAATATTGATTCCAGTTCACACACTCAGCATTGACCCCCCTGCCTGAGTTAGACAGAAAATGTGAACCGCCCGGGGCAGATACTTCACTATTGATTCCAGTTCACACACTCAGCATTGAAACCCCTGCCTGAGTTAAACAGGAAATGTGAACCGCCCGGGGCAGATATTTCACTATTGATTCCAGTTCACACACTCAGCATTGACCCCCCTGCCTGAGTTAGACAGGAAATGTGAACCGCCCGGGGCAGATATTTCACTATTGATTCCAGTTCACACACTCAGCATTGATCCCCCTGCCTGAGTTAGACAGGAAATGTGAACCGCCCGGGACAGATATTTCACTATTGATTCCAGTTCACACACTCAGCATTGATCCCCCTGCCTGAGTTAGACAGGAAATGTGAACCGCCCGGGGCAGATATTTCACTATTGATTCCAGTTCACACACTCAGCATTTATCCCCTTCCCTGAGTTAGACAGGAAATGTGAACCGCCCGGGGCAGATATTTCACTATTGATTCCAGTTCACACACTCAGCATTGATCACCCTGTCTGAGTTAGACAGGAAATTGAACCGCCCGGGGCAGATATTTCACTATTGATTCCAGTTCACACACTCAGCATTGACCCCCCTGCCTGAGTTCGACAGGATATGTGAACAGCCCGGTTCAGATATTTCACTATTGATTCCAGTTCACACACTCTGTATTGACCCCCCTGCCTGAGTTAGGCAGGAAATGTGAACCGCCCGGGGCAGATATTTCACTATTGAATCCAGTTCACACACTCAGCATTGACCCCCGTGCCTGAGTTAGACAGGAAATATGAACCGCCCGGGGCAGATATTTCACTATTGATTCCAGTTCACACACTCAGCATTGACCCCCTGCCTGAGTTAGACAGGAAATGTGAACCGCCCGGGGCAGATATTTCACTATTGATTCCAGTTCACACACTCAGCATTAACCCCCCTGCCTGAGTTAGACAGGAAATGTGAACCGCCCGGGGCAGATATTTCACTATTGATTCCAGTTCACACACTCAGCATTGACCCCCCTGCCTGAGTTAGACAGGAAATGTGAACCGCCCGGGGCAGATATTTCACTATTGATTCCTGTTCACACACTCAGCATTGACCCCCCTGCCTGAGTTAGACAGGAAATGTGAACCGCCCGGGGCAGATATTTCAATATTGATTCCAGTTCACACACTCAGCATTGACCCCCCTGCCTGAGTTAGACAGAAAATGTGAACCGCCCGGGGCAGATACTTCACTATTGATTCCAGTTCACACACTCAGCATTGAAACCCCTGCCTGAGTTAAACAGGAAATGTGAACCGCCCGGGGCAGATATTTCACTATTGATTCCAGTTCACACACTCAGCATTGACCCCCCTGCCTGAGTTAGACAGGAAATGTGAACCGCCCGGGGCAGATATTTCACTATTGATTCCAGTTCACACACTCAGCATTGATCCCCCTGCCTGAGTTAGACAGGAAATGTGAACCGCCCGGGGCAGATATTTCACTATTGATTCCAGTTCACACACTCAGCATTGATCCCCCTGCCTGAGTTAGACAGGAAATGTGAACCGCCCGGGGCAGATATTTCACTATTGATTCCAGTTCACACACTCAGCATTTATCCCCTTCCCTGAGTTAGACAGGAAATGTGAACCGCCCGGGGCAGATATTTCACTATTGATTCCAGTTCACACACTCAGCATTGATCACCCTGTCTGAGTTAGACAGGAAATTGAACCGCCCGGGGCAGATATTTCACTATTGATTCCAGTTCACACACTCAGCATTGACCCCCCTGCCTGAGTTCGACAGGATATGTGAACCGCCCGGTTCAGATATTTCACTATTGATTCCAGTTCACACACTCTGTATTGACCCCCCTGCCTGAGTTAGGCAGGAAATGTGAACCGCCCGGGGCAGATATTTCACTATTGAATCCAGTTCACACACTCAGCATTGACCCCCGTGCCTGAGTTAGACAGGAAATGTGAACCTCCCGGGGCAGATATTTCACTATTGATTCCAGTTCACACACTCAGCATTGATCCCCCTGCCTGAGTTAGACAGGAAATGTGAACCGCCCGGGGCAGATATTTCAATATTGATTCCAGTTCACACACTCAGCATTGACCCCGCTGCCTGAGTTAGACAGGAAATGTGAACCGCATGGGGCATATATTTCACTATTGATTCCAGTTCACACACTCAGCATTGATCCCCCTGCCTGAGTTAGACAGGAAATGTGAACCGCCCGGGGCAGATATTTCACTATTGATTCCAGTTCACACACTCAGCATTGACCCCCCTGCCTGAGTTAGACAGGAAATGTGAACCGTCCGGAGCAGATATTTCACTATTGATTCCAGTTCACACACTCAGCATTGACCCCCCTGCCTGAGTTAGACAGGAAATGTGAACCGCCCGGGGCAGATATTTCACTATTGATTCCAATTCACACACTCAGCATTGATCCCACTGCCTGAGTTAGACAGGAGATGTGAACCGCCCGGGGCAGATATTTCACTATTGATTCCAGTTCACACACTCAGCATTGATCCCCCTGCCTGAGTTAGATAGGAAATGTGAACCGCCCGGGGCAGATATTTCACTATTGATTCCAGTTCACACACTCAGCATTTATCCCCCTGCCTGAGTTAGACAGGAAATGTGAACCGCCCGAGGCAGATATTTCACTATTCATTCCAGTTCACACACGCAGCATTGTTCACCCTGTCTGAGTTAGACAGGAAATTGAACCGCCCGGGGCAAATATTTCACTATTGATTCCAGTTCACACACTCAGCATTGACCCCCCTGCCTGAGTTCGACAGGATATGTGAACCGCCCGGTTCAGATATTTCACTATTGATTCCAGTTCACACACTCTGCATTGACCCCCCTGCCTGAGTTAGACAGGAAATGTGAACCGCCCGGAGCAGATATTTCACTATTGAATCCAGTTCACACACTCAGCATTGACCCCCCTGCCTGAGTTAGACAGGAAATGTGAACCTCCCGGGGCAGATATTTCACTATTGATTCCAGTTCACACACTCAGCATTGATCCCCCTGCCTGAGTTAGACAGGAAATGTGAACCGCCCGAGGCAGATATTTCACTATTGATTCCAGTTCACACACTCAGCATAGACCCCCCTGCCTGAGTTAGACAGGAAATGTGAACCGCCCGGGGCAGATATTTCAGTATTGATTCCAGTTCACACACTCAGCATTGACCCCCTGCCTGAGTTAGACAGGAAATGTGAACCGCCCGGGGCAGATATTTCAATATTGATTCCAGTTCACACACTCAGCATTGATCCCACTGCCTGAGTTGGACAGGAAATGTGAACCGCACGGGGCAGATATTTCACTATTGATTCCAGTTCACACACTCAGCATCGTTCCCCCTGCCTGAGTCAGACAGGAAATGTGAACCGCCCGGGGCAGATATTTCACTATTAATTCCAGTTCACACACTCAGCATTGTCCCCGCTGCCTGAGTTAGACAGGAAATGTGAACCGCCCGGGGCAGATATTTCACTATTGATTCCAGTTCACACACTCAGCATTGACCCCCCTGCCTGAGTTAGACAGGAAATGTGAACCGCCCGGGGCAGATATTACACTATTGATTCCAGTTCACACACTCAGCATTGACCCGCCTGCCTGAGTTAGACAGGAAATGTGAACCGCCCGGGGCAGATATTTCACTATTGATTCCAGTTCACACACACAGCATTGACCCCCTGCCTGAGTTAGACAGGAAATGTGAACCGCCCGGGGCAGATATTTCACTATTGATTCCAGTTCACACACTCAGCATTAACCCCCCTGCCTGAGTTAGACAGGAAATGTGAACCGCCCGGGGCAGATATTTCACTATTGATTCCAGTTCACACACTCAGCATTGACCCCCCTGCCTGAGTTAGACAGGAAATGTGAACCGCCCGGGGCAGATATTTCACTATTGATTCCTGTTCACACACTCAGCATTGACCCCCCTGCCTGAGTTAGACAGGAAATGTGAACCTCCCGGGGCAGATATTTCAATATTGATTCCAGTTCACACACTCAGCATTGACCCCCCTGCCTGAGTTAGACAGAAAATGTGAACCGCCCGGGGCAGATACTTCACTATTGATTCCAGTTCACACACTCAGCATTGAAACCCCTGCCTGAGTTAAACAGGAAATGTGAACCGCCCGGGGCAGATATTTCACTATTGATTCCAGTTCACACACTCAGCATTGACCCCCCTGCCTGAGTTAGACAGGAAATGTGAACCGCCCGGGGCAGATATTTCACTATTGATTCCAGTTCACACACTCAGCATTGATCCCCCTGCCTGAGTTAGACAGGAAATGTGAACCGCCCGGGGCAGATATTTCACTATTGATTCCAGTTCACACACTCAGCATTGATCCCCCTGCCTGAGTTAGACAGGAAATGTGAAGCGCCCGGGGCAGATATTTCACTATTGATTCCGGTTCACACACTCAGCATTTATCCCCTTCCCTGAGTTAGACAGGAAATGTGAACCGCCCGGGGCAGATATTTCACTATTGATTCCAGTTCACACACTCAGCATTGATCACCCTGTCTGAGTTAGACAGGAAATTGAACCGCCCGGGGCAGATATTTCACTATTGATTCCAGTTCACACACTCAGCATTGACCCCCCTGCCTGAGTTCGACAGGATATGTGAACCGCCCGGTTCAGATATTTCACTATTGATTCCAGTTCACACACTCTGTATTGACCCCCCTGCCTGAGTTAGGCAGGAAATGTGAACCGCCCGGGGCAGATATTTCACTATTGAATCCAGTTCACAGACTCAGCATTGACCCACGTGCCTGAGTTAGACAGGAAATGTGAACCTCCCGGGGCAGATATTTCACTATTGATTCCAGTTCACACACTCAGCATTGATCCCCCTGCCTGAGTTAAACAGGAAATGTGAACCGCCCGGGGCAGATATTTCAATATTGATTCCAGTTCACACACTCAGCATTGACCCCGCTGCCTGAGTTAGACAGGAAATGTGAACCGCATGGGGCATATATTTCACTATTGATTCCAGTTCACACACTCAGCATTGATCCCCCTGCCTGAGTTAGACAGGAAATGTGAACCGCCCGGGGCAGATATTTCACTATTGATTCCAGTTCACACACTCAGCATTGACCCCCCTGCCTGAGTTAGACAGGAAATGTGAACCGTCCGGAGCAGATATTTCACTATTGATTCCAGTTCACGCACTCAGCATTGACCCCCCTGCCTGAGTTAGACAGGAAATGTGAACCGCCCGGGGCAGATATTTCACTATTGATTCCAATTCACACACTCAGCATTGATCCCCCTGCCTGAGTTAGACAGGAGATGTGAACCGCCCGGGGCAGATATTTCACTATTGATTCCAGTTCACACACTCAGCATTGATCCCCCTGCCTGAGTTAGACAGGAAATGTGAACCGCCCGGGGCAGATATTTCACTATTGATTCCAGTTCACACACTCAGCATTTATCCCCCTGCCTGAGTTAGACAGGAAATGTGAACCGCCCGAGGCAGATATTTCACTATTCATTCCAGTTCACACACGCAGCATTGTTCACCCTGTCTGAGTTAGACAGGAAATTGAACCGCCCTGGGCAGATATTTCACTATTGATTCCAGTTCACACACTCAGCATTGACCCCCCTGCCTGAGTTCGACAGGATATGTGAACCGCCCGGTTCAGATATTTCACTATTGATTCCAGTTCACACACTCTGCATTGACCCCCCTGCCTGAGTTAGACAGGAAATGTGAACCGCCCGGGGCAGATATTTCACTATTGAATCCAGTTCACACACTCAGCATAGACCCCCCTGCCTGATTTAGACAGGAAATGTGAACCGCCCGGGGCAGATATTTCACTATTGATTCCAGTTCACACACTCAGCATTGACCCGCCTGCATGAGTTAGACAGGAAATGTGAACCGCCCGGGGCAGATATTTCACTATTGATTCCAGTTCACACACTCAGCATTGACCCCCCTGCCTGAGTTAGGCAGGAAATGTGAACCGCCCGGGGCAGATATTTCACTATTGATTCCAGTTCACACACTCAGCATTGACCCCCTGCCTGAGTTAGACAGGAAATGTGAACCTCCCGGGGCAGATATTTCACTATTGATTCCAGTTCACACACTCAGCATTGACCCCCCTGCCTGAGTTATACAGGAAATGTGAACCGCCCGGGGCAGATATTTCACTATTGATTCTAGTTCACACACTCAGCATTGACCCCCCTGCCTGAGTTAGACAGGAAATGTGAACCGCCCGGTGCAGATATTTCACTATTGATTCCAGTTCACACACTCAGCATTGACCCCCCTGCCTGAGTTAGACAGGAAATGTGAACCGCCTGGGGCAGATATTTCACTATTGATTCCAGTTCACACACTCAGCAATTACCCCCCTGCCTGAGTTAGACTGGAAATGTGAACCGCCCGGGGCAGATATTTCAATATTGATTCCAGTTCACACACTCAGCATTGATCCCCCTGCCTGAGTTAGACAGGAAATGTGAACCGTCCGGAGCAGATATTTCACTATTGATTCCAGTTCACACACTCAGCATTGACCCCCCTGCCTGAGTTAGACAGGAAATGTGAACCACCCGGGGCAGATATTTCACTATTTATTCCAGTTCACACACTCAGCATTGATCCCCCTGCCTGAGTTAGACAGGAAATGTGAACCGCCCGGGGCAGATATTTCACTATTGATTCCAGTTCACACACTCAGCATTGACCCCCCTGCCTGAGTTAGACAGGAAATGTGAACCGCCTGGGGCAGATATTTCACTATTGATTCCAGTTCACACACTCAGCAATGACCCCCCTGCCTGAGTTAGACTGGAAATGTGAACCGCCCGGGGCAGATATTTCAATATTGATTCCAGTTCACACACTCAGCATTGATCCCCCTGCCTGAGTTAGACAGGAAATGTGAACCGTCCGGAGCAGATATTTCACTATTGATTCCAGTTCACACACTCAGCATTGACCCCCCTGCCTGAGTTAGACAGGAAATGTGAACCGCCCGGGGCAGATATTTCACTATTGATTCCAGTTCACACACTCAGCATTGATCACCCTGCCTGAGTTAGACAGGAAATGTGAACCGCCCGGGGCAGATATTTCACTATTGATTCCAGTTCACACACTCAGCATTGATCCCCCTGCCTGAGTTAGACAGGAAATGTGAACCGCCCGGGGCAGATATTTCACTATTGATTCCAGTTCACACACTCAGCATTTATCCCCCTGCCTGAGTTAGACAGGAAATGTGAACCGCCCGAGGCAGATATTTCACTATTGATTCCAGTTCACACACTCAGCATTGATCCCCCTGCCTGAGTTAGACAGGAAATGTGAACCGCCCGGGGCAGATATTTCACTATTGATTCCAGTTCACACACTCAGCATTTATCCCCCTGCCTGAGTTAGACAGGAAATGTGAACCGCCCGGGGCAGATATTTCACTATTGATTCCAGTTCACACACTCAGCATTGACCCCCCTGCCTGAGTTCGACAGGATATGTGAACCGCCCGGTTCAGATATTTCACTATTGATTCCAGTTCACACACTCTGCATTGACCCCCCTGCCTGAGTTAGACAGGAAATGTGAACCACCCGGGGCAGATATTTCACTATTGAATCCAGTTCACACACTCAGCATTGATCCCCTGCCTGAGTTAGACAGGAAATGTGAACCTCCCGGGGCAGATATTTCACTATTGATTCCAGTTCACACACTCAGCATTGATCCCCCTGCCTGAGTTAGACAGGAAATGTGAACCGCCCGGGGCAGATATTTCACTATTCATTCCAGTTCACACACTCAGCATTGACCCCCCTGCCTGAGTTAGACAGGAAATGTGAACCGCCCGGGGCAGATATTTCAATATTGATTCCAGTTCACACACTCAGCATTGATCCCCCTGCCTGAGTTAGACAGGAAATGTGAACCGTCTGGAGCAGATATTTCACTATTGATTCCAGTTCACACACTCAGCATTGTCCCCCCCTGCCTGAGTTAGACAGGTAATGTGAACCGCCCGGGACAGATATTTCACTATTGATTCCAGTTCACACACTCAGCATTAACCCCCCTGCCTGAGTTAGACAGGAAATGTGAACCGCCCGGGGGAGATATTTCACTATTGATTCTAGTTCACACACTCAGCATTGTCCCCGCTGCCTGAGTTAGACAGGAATTGTGAACCGCCCGGGGCAGATATTTCACTATTGATTCCAGTTCGCACACTCAGCATTGACCCCCTGCCTGAGTTAGACAGGAAATGTGAACCGCCCAGGGCAGATATTTCACTATTGATTCCAGTTCACACACTCAGCATTGATCCCCCTGCCTGAGTTAGACAGGAAATGTGAACCGCCCGGGGCAGATATTTCACTATTGAATCCAGTTCACACACTCAGCATAGACCCCCCTGCCTGAGTTAGACAGGAAATGTGAACCGCCCGGGGCAGATATTTCACTATTGATTCCAGTTCACACACTCAGCATTGATTCCCCTGCCTGAGTTAGACAGGAAATGTGAACCGCCCGGGGCAGATATTTCAATATTGATTCCAGTTCACACACTCAGCATTGACCCCCCTGCCTGAGTTAGACAGAAAATGTGAACCGCCCGGGGCAGATACTTCACTATTGATTCCAGTTCACACACTCAGCATTGAAACCCCTGCCTGAGTTAAACAGGAAATGTGAACCGCCCGGGGCAGATATTTCACTATTGATTCCAGTTCACACACTCAGCATTGACCCCCCTGCCTGAGTTAGACAGGAAATGTGAACCGTCCGGAGCAGATATTTCACTATTGATTCCAGTTCACACACTCAGCATTGACCCCCCTGCCTGAGTTAGACAGGAAATGTGAACCGCCCGGGGCAGATATTTCACTATTGATTCCAATTCACACACTCAGCATTGATCCCACTGCCTGAGTTAGACAGGAGATGTGAACCGCCCGGGGCAGATATTTCACTATTGATTCCAGTTCACACACTCAGCATTGATCCCCCTGCCTGAGTTAGATAGGAAATGTGAACCGCCCGGGGCAGATATTTCACTATTGATTCCAGTTCACACACTCAGCATTTATCCCCCTGCCTGAGTTAGACAGGAAATGTGAACCGCCCGAGGCAGATATTTCACTATTCATTCCAGTTCACACACGCAGCATTGTTCACCCTGTCTGAGTTAGACAGGAAATTGAACCGCCCGGGGCAAATATTTCACTATTGATTCCAGTTCACACACTCAGCATTGACCCCCCTGCCTGAGTTCGACAGGATATGTGAACCGCCCGGTTCAGATATTTCACTATTGATTCCAGTTCACACACTCTGCATTGACCCCCCTGCCTGAGTTAGACAGGAAATGTGAACCGCCCGGAGCAGATATTTCACTATTGAATCCAGTTCACACACTCAGCATTGACCCCCCTGCCTGAGTTAGACAGGAAATGTGAACCTCCCGGGGCAGATATTTCACTATTGATTCCAGTTCACACACTCAGCATTGATCCCCCTGCCTGAGTTAGACAGGAAATGTGAACCGCCCGAGGCAGATATTTCACTATTGATTCCAGTTCACACACTCAGCATAGACCCCCCTGCCTGAGTTAGACAGGAAATGTGAACCGCCCGGGGCAGATATTTCAGTATTGATTCCAGTTCACACACTCAGCATTGACCCCCTGCCTGAGTTAGACAGGAAATGTGAACCGCCCGGGGCAGATATTTCAATATTGATTCCAGTTCACACACTCAGCATTGATCCCACTGCCTGAGTTGGACAGGAAATGTGAACCGCACGGGGCAGATATTTCACTATTGATTCCAGTTCACACACTCAGCATCGTTCCCCCTGCCTGAGTCAGACAGGAAATGTGAACCGCCCGGGGCAGATATTTCACTATTAATTCCAGTTCACACACTCAGCATTGTCCCCGCTGCCTGAGTTAGACAGGAAATGTGAACCGCCCGGGGCAGATATTTCACTATTGATTCCAGTTCACACACTCAGCATTGACCCCCCTGCCTGAGTTAGACAGGAAATGTGAACCGCCCGGGGCAGATATTACACTATTGATTCCAGTTCACACACTCAGCATTGACCCGCCTGCCTGAGTTAGACAGGAAATGTGAACCGCCCGGGGCAGATATTTCACTATTGATTCCAGTTCACACACACAGCATTGACCCCCTGCCTGAGTTAGACAGGAAATGTGAACCGCCCGGGGCAGATATTTCACTATTGATTCCAGTTCACACACTCAGCATTAACCCCCCTGCCTGAGTTAGACAGGAAATGTGAACCGCCCGGGGCAGATATTTCACTATTGATTCCAGTTCACACACTCAGCATTGACCCCCCTGCCTGAGTTAGACAGGAAATGTGAACCGCCCGGGGCAGATATTTCACTATTGATTCCTGTTCACACACTCAGCATTGACCCCCCTGCCTGAGTTAGACAGGAAATGTGAACCTCCCGGGGCAGATATTTCAATATTGATTCCAGTTCACACACTCAGCATTGACCCCCCTGCCTGAGTTAGACAGAAAATGTGAACCGCCCGGGGCAGATACTTCACTATTGATTCCAGTTCACACACTCAGCATTGAAACCCCTGCCTGAGTTAAACAGGAAATGTGAACCGCCCGGGGCAGATATTTCACTATTGATTCCAGTTCACACACTCAGCATTGACCCCCCTGCCTGAGTTAGACAGGAAATGTGAACCGCCCGGGGCAGATATTTCACTATTGATTCCAGTTCACACACTCAGCATTGATCCCCCTGCCTGAGTTAGACAGGAAATGTGAACCGCCCGGGGCAGATATTTCACTATTGATTCCAGTTCACACACTCAGCATTGATCCCCCTGCCTGAGTTAGACAGGAAATGTGAAGCGCCCGGGGCAGATATTTCACTATTGATTCCGGTTCACACACTCAGCATTTATCCCCTTCCCTGAGTTAGACAGGAAATGTGAACCGCCCGGGGCAGATATTTCACTATTGATTCCAGTTCACACACTCAGCATTGATCACCCTGTCTGAGTTAGACAGGAAATTGAACCGCCCGGGGCAGATATTTCACTATTGATTCCAGTTCACACACTCAGCATTGACCCCCCTGCCTGAGTTCGACAGGATATGTGAACCGCCCGGTTCAGATATTTCACTATTGATTCCAGTTCACACACTCTGTATTGACCCCCCTGCCTGAGTTAGGCAGGAAATGTGAACCGCCCGGGGCAGATATTTCACTATTGAATCCAGTTCACAGACTCAGCATTGACCCACGTGCCTGAGTTAGACAGGAAATGTGAACCTCCCGGGGCAGATATTTCACTATTGATTCCAGTTCACACACTCAGCATTGATCCCCCTGCCTGAGTTAAACAGGAAATGTGAACCGCCCGGGGCAGATATTTCAATATTGATTCCAGTTCACACACTCAGCATTGACCCCGCTGCCTGAGTTAGACAGGAAATGTGAACCGCATGGGGCATATATTTCACTATTGATTCCAGTTCACACACTCAGCATTGATCCCCCTGCCTGAGTTAGACAGGAAATGTGAACCGCCCGGGGCAGATATTTCACTATTGATTCCAGTTCACACACTCAGCATTGACCCCCCTGCCTGAGTTAGACAGGAAATGTGAACCGTCCGGAGCAGATATTTCACTATTGATTCCAGTTCACGCACTCAGCATTGACCCCCCTGCCTGAGTTAGACAGGAAATGTGAACCGCCCGGGGCAGATATTTCACTATTGATTCCAATTCACACACTCAGCATTGATCCCCCTGCCTGAGTTAGACAGGAGATGTGAACCGCCCGGGGCAGATATTTCACTATTGATTCCAGTTCACACACTCAGCATTGATCCCCCTGCCTGAGTTAGACAGGAAATGTGAACCGCCCGGGGCAGATATTTCACTATTGATTCCAGTTCACACACTCAGCATTTATCCCCCTGCCTGAGTTAGACAGGAAATGTGAACCGCCCGAGGCAGATATTTCACTATTCATTCCAGTTCACACACGCAGCATTGTTCACCCTGTCTGAGTTAGACAGGAAATTGAACCGCCCTGGGCAGATATTTCACTATTGATTCCAGTTCACACACTCAGCATTGACCCCCCTGCCTGAGTTCGACAGGATATGTGAACCGCCCGGTTCAGATATTTCACTATTGATTCCAGTTCACACACTCTGCATTGACCCCCCTGCCTGAGTTAGACAGGAAATGTGAACCGCCCGGGGCAGATATTTCACTATTGAATCCAGTTCACACACTCAGCATAGACCCCCCTGCCTGATTTAGACAGGAAATGTGAACCGCCCGGGGCAGATATTTCACTATTGATTCCAGTTCACACACTCAGCATTGACCCGCCTGCCTGAGTTAGACAGGAAATGTGAACCGCCCGGGGCAGATATTTCACTATTGATTCCAGTTCACACACTCAGCATTGACCCCCCTGCCTGAGTTAGGCAGGAAATGTGAACCGCCCGGGGCAGATATTTCACTATTGATTCCAGTTCACACACTCAGCATTGACCCCCTGCCTGAGTTAGACAGGAAATGTGAACCTCCCGGGACAGATATTTCACTATTGATTCCAGTTCACACACTCAGCATTGACCCCCCTGCCTGAGTTATACAGGAAATGTGAACCGCCCGGGGCAGATATTTCACTATTGATTCTAGTTCACACACTCAGCATTGACCCCCCTGCCTGAGTTAGACAGGAAATGTGAACCGCCCGGTGCAGATATTTCACTATTGATTCCAGTTCACACACTCAGCATTGATCCCCCTGCCTGAGTTAGACAGGAAATGTGAACCGTCCGGAGCAGATATTTCACTATTGATTCCAGTTCACACACTCAGCATTGACCCCCCTGCCTGAGTTAGACAGGAAATGTGAACCACCCGGGGCAGATATTTCACTATTTATTCCAGTTCACACACTCAGCATTGATCCCCCTGCCTGAGTTAGACAGGAAATGTGAACCGCCCGGGGCAGATATTTCACTATTGATTCCAGTTCACACACTCAGCATTGACCCCCCTGCCTGAGTTAGACAGGAAATGTGAACCGCCTGGGGCAGATATTTCACTATTGATTCCAGTTCACACACTCAGCAATGACCCCCCTGCCTGAGTTAGACTGGAAATGTGAACCGCCCGGGGCAGATATTTCAATATTGATTCCAGTTCACACACTCAGCATTGATCCCCCTGCCTGAGTTAGACAGGAAATGTGAACCGTCCGGAGCAGATATTTCACTATTGATTCCAGTTCACACACTCAGCATTGACCCCCCTGCCTGAGTTAGACAGGAAATGTGAACCGCCCGGGGCAGATATTTCACTATTGATTCCAGTTCACACACTCAGCATTGATCACCCTGCCTGAGTTAGACAGGAAATGTGAACCGCCCGGGGCAGATATTTCACTATTGATTCCAGTTCACACACTCAGCATTGATCCCCCTGCCTGAGTTAGACAGGAAATGTGAACCGCCCGGGGCAGATATTTCACTATTGATTCCAGTTCACACACTCAGCATTTATCCCCCTGCCTGAGTTAGACAGGAAATGTGAACCGCCCGAGGCAGATATTTCACTATTGATTCCAGTTCACACACTCAGCATTGATCCCCCTGCCTGAGTTAGACAGGAAATGTGAACCGCCCGGGGCAGATATTTCACTATTGATTCCAGTTCACACACTCAGCATTTATCCCCCTGCCTGAGTTAGACAGGAAATGTGAACCGCCCGGGGCAGATATTTCACTATTGATTCCAGTTCACACACTCAGCATTGACCCCCCTGCCTGAGTTCGACAGGATATGTGAACCGCCCGGTTCAGATATTTCACTATTGATTCCAGTTCACACACTCTGCATTGACCCCCCTGCCTGAGTTAGACAGGAAATGTGAACCACCCGGGGCAGATATTTCACTATTGAATCCAGTTCACACACTCAGCATTGATCCCCTGCCTGAGTTAGACAGGAAATGTGAACCTCCCGGGGCAGATATTTCACTATTGATTCCAGTTCACACACTCAGCATTGATCCCCCTGCCTGAGTTAGACAGGAAATGTGAACCGCCCGGGGCAGATATTTCACTATTCATTCCAGTTCACACACTCAGCATTGACCCCCCTGCCTGAGTTAGACAGGAAATGTGAACCGCCCGGGGCAGATATTTCAATATTGATTCCAGTTCACACACTCAGCATTGATCCCCCTGCCTGAGTTAGACAGGAAATGTGAACCGTCTGGAGCAGATATTTCACTATTGATTCCAGTTCACACACTCAGCATTGTCCCCCCCTGCCTGAGTTAGACAGGTAATGTGAACCGCCCGGGACAGATATTTCACTATTGATTCCAGTTCACACACTCAGCATTAACCCCCCTGCCTGAGTTAGACAGGAAATGTGAACCGCCCGGGGGAGATATTTCACTATTGATTCTAGTTCACACACTCAGCATTGTCCCCGCTGCCTGAGTTAGACAGGAATTGTGAACCGCCCGGGGCAGATATTTCACTATTGATTCCAGTTCGCACACTCAGCATTGACCCCCTGCCTGAGTTAGACAGGAAATGTGAACCGCCCAGGGCAGATATTTCACTATTGATTCCAGTTCACACACTCAGCATTGATCCCCCTGCCTGAGTTAGACAGGAAATGTGAACCGCCCGGGGCAGATATTTCACTATTGAATCCAGTTCACACACTCAGCATAGACCCCCCTGCCTGAGTTAGACAGGAAATGTGAACCGCCCGGGGCAGATATTTCACTATTGATTCCAGTTCACACACTCAGCATTGATTCCCCTGCCTGAGTTAGACAGGAAATGTGAACCGCCCGGGGCAGATATTTCAATATTGATTCCAGTTCACACACTCAGCATTGACCCCCCTGCCTGAGTTAGACAGAAAATGTGAACCGCCCGGGGCAGATACTTCACTATTGATTCCAGTTCACAGACTCAGCATTGAAACCCCTGCCTGAGTTAAACAGGAAATGTGAACCGCCCGGGGCAGATATTTCACTATTGATTCCAGTTCACACACTCAGCATTGACCCCCCTGCCTGAGTTAGACAGGAAATGTGAACCGCCCGGGGCAGATATTTCACTATTGATTCCAGTTCACACACTCAGCATTGATCCCCCTGCCTGAGTTAGACAGGAAATGTGAACCGCCCGGGGCAGATATTTCACTATTGATTCCAGTTCACACACTCAGCATTGATCCCCCTGCCTGAGTTAGACAGGAAATGTGAACCGCCCGGGGCAGATATTTCACTATTGATTCCAGTTCACACACTCAGCATTTATCCCCTTCCCTGAGTTAGACAGGAAATGTGAACCGCCCGGGGCAGATATTTCACTATTGATTCCAGTTCACACACTCAGCATTGATCACCCTGTCTGAGTTAGACAGGAAATTGAACCGCCCGGGGCAGATATTTCACTATTGATTCCAGTTCACACACTCAGCATTGACCCCCCTGCCTGAGTTCGACAGGATATGTGAACCGCCCGGTTCAGATATTTCACTATTGATTCCAGTTCACACACTCTGTATTGACCCCCCTGCCTGAGTTAGGCAGGAAATGTGAACCGCCCGGGGCAGATATTTCACTATTGAATCCAGTTCACACACTCAGCATTGACCCCCGTGCCTGAGTTAGACAGGAAATGTGAACCTCCCGGGGCAGATATTTCACTATTGATTCCAGTTCACACACTCAGCATTGATCCCCCTGCCTGAGTTAGACAGGAAATGTGAACCGCCCGGGTCAGATATTTCAATATTGATTCCAGTTCACACACTCAGCATTGACCCCGCTGCCTGAGTTAGACAGGAAATGTGAACCGCACGGGGCATATATTTCACTATTGATTCCAGTTCACACACTCAGCATTGATCCCCCTGCCTGAGTTAGACAGGAAATGTGAACCGCCCGGGGCAGATATTTCACTATTGATTCCAGTTCACACACTCAGCATTGACCCCCCTGCCTGAGTTAGACAGGAAATGTGAACCGTCCGGAGCAGATATTTCACTATTGATTCCAGTTCACACACTCAGCATTGACCCCCCTGCCTGAGTTAGACAGGAAATGTGAACCGCCCGGGGCAGATATTTCACTATTGATTCCAATTCACACAATCAGCATTGATCCCCCTGCCTGAGTTAGACAGGAGATGTGAACCGCCCGGGGCAGATATTTCACTATTGATTCCAGTTCACACACTCAGCATTGATCCCCCTGCCTGAGTTAGACAGGAAATGTGAACCGCCCGGGGCAGATATTTCACTATTGATTCCAGTTCACACACTCAGCATTTATCCCCCTGCCTGAGTTAGACAGGAAATGTGAACCGCCCGAGGCAGATATTTCACTATTCATTCCAGTTCACACACGCAGCATTGTTCACCCTGTCTGAGTTAGACAGGAAATTGAACCGCCCGGGGCAAATATTTCACTATTGATTCCAGTTCACACACTCAGCATTGACCCCCCTGCCTGAGTTCGACAGGATATGTGAACCGCCCGGTTCAGATATTTCACTATTGATTCCAGTTCACACACTCTGCATTGACCCCCCTGCCTGAGTTAGACAGGAAATGTGAACCGCCCGGGGCAGATATTTCACTATTGAATCCAGTTCACACACTCAGCATTGACCCCCCTGCCTGAGTTAGACAGGAAATGTGAACCGCCCGGTGCAGATATTTCACTATTGATTCCAGTTCACACACTCAGCATTGACCCCCCTGCCTGAGTTAGACAGGAAATGTGAACCGCCTGGGGCAGATATTTCACTATTGATTCCAGTTCACACACTCAGCAATTACCCCCCTGCCTGAGTTAGACTGGAAATGTGAACCGCCCGGGGCAGATATTTCAATATTGATTCCAGTTCACACACTCAGCATTGATCCCCCTGCCTGAGTTAGACAGGAAATGTGAACCGTCCGGAGCAGATATTTCACTATTGATTCCAGTTCACACACTCAGCATTGACCCCCCTGCCTGAGTTAGACAGGAAATGTGAACCACCCGGGGCAGATATTTCACTATTTATTCCAGTTCACACACTCAGCATTGATCCCCCTGCCTGAGTTAGACAGGAAATGTGAACCGCCCGGGGCAGATATTTCACTATTGATTCCAGTTCACACACTCAGCATTGACCCCCCTGCCTGAGTTAGACAGGAAATGTGAACCGCCTGGGGCAGATATTTCACTATTGATTCCAGTTCACACACTCAGCAATGACCCCCCTGCCTGAGTTAGACTGGAAATGTGAACCGCCCGGGGCAGATATTTCAATATTGATTCCAGTTCACACACTCAGCATTGATCCCCCTGCCTGAGTTAGACAGGAAATGTGAACCGTCCGGAGCAGATATTTCACTATTGATTCCAGTTCACACACTCAGCATTGACCCCCCTGCCTGAGTTAGACAGGAAATGTGAACCGCCCGGGGCAGATATTTCACTATTGATTCCAGTTCACACACTCAGCATTGATCACCCTGCCTGAGTTAGACAGGAAATGTGAACCGCCCGGGGCAGATATTTCACTATTGATTCCAGTTCACACACTCAGCATTGATCCCCCTGCCTGAGTTAGACAGGAAATGTGAACCGCCCGGGGCAGATATTTCACTATTGATTCCAGTTCACACACTCAGCATTTATCCCCCTGCCTGAGTTAGACAGGAAATGTGAACCGCCCGAGGCAGATATTTCACTATTGATTCCAGTTCACACACTCAGCATTGATCCCCCTGCCTGAGTTAGACAGGAAATGTGAACCGCCCGGGGCAGATATTTCACTATTGATTCCAGTTCACACACTCAGCATTTATCCCCCTGCCTGAGTTAGACAGGAAATGTGAACCGCCCGGGGCAGATATTTCACTATTGATTCCAGTTCACACACTCAGCATTGACCCCCCTGCCTGAGTTCGACAGGATATGTGAACCGCCCGGTTCAGATATTTCACTATTGATTCCAGTTCACACACTCTGCATTGACCCCCCTGCCTGAGTTAGACAGGAAATGTGAACCACCCGGGGCAGATATTTCACTATTGAATCCAGTTCACACACTCAGCATTGATCCCCTGCCTGAGTTAGACAGGAAATGTGAACCTCCCGGGGCAGATATTTCACTATTGATTCCAGTTCACACACTCAGCATTGATCCCCCTGCCTGAGTTAGACAGGAAATGTGAACCGCCCGGGGCAGATATTTCACTATTCATTCCAGTTCACACACTCAGCATTGACCCCCCTGCCTGAGTTAGACAGGAAATGTGAACCGCCCGGGGCAGATATTTCAATATTGATTCCAGTTCACACACTCAGCATTGATCCCCCTGCCTGAGTTAGACAGGAAATGTGAACCGTCTGGAGCAGATATTTCACTATTGATTCCAGTTCACACACTCAGCATTGTCCCCCCCTGCCTGAGTTAGACAGGTAATGTGAACCGCCCGGGACAGATATTTCACTATTGATTCCAGTTCACACACTCAGCATTAACCCCCCTGCCTGAGTTAGACAGGAAATGTGAACCGCCCGGGGGAGATATTTCACTATTGATTCTAGTTCACACACTCAGCATTGTCCCCGCTGCCTGAGTTAGACAGGAATTGTGAACCGCCCGGGGCAGATATTTCACTATTGATTCCAGTTCGCACACTCAGCATTGACCCCCTGCCTGAGTTAGACAGGAAATGTGAACCGCCCAGGGCAGATATTTCACTATTGATTCCAGTTCACACACTCAGCATTGATCCCCCTGCCTGAGTTAGACAGGAAATGTGAACCGCCCGGGGCAGATATTTCACTATTGAATCCAGTTCACACACTCAGCATAGACCCCCCTGCCTGAGTTAGACAGGAAATGTGAACCGCCCGGGGCAGATATTTCACTATTGATTCCAGTTCACACACTCAGCATTGATTCCCCTGCCTGAGTTAGACAGGAAATGTGAACCGCCCGGGGCAGATATTTCAATATTGATTCCAGTTCACACACTCAGCATTGACCCCCCTGCCTGAGTTAGACAGAAAATGTGAACCGCCCGGGGCAGATACTTCACTATTGATTCCAGTTCACACACTCAGCATTGAAACCCCTGCCTGAGTTAAACAGGAAATGTGAACCGCCCGGGGCAGATATTTCACTATTGATTCCAGTTCACACACTCAGCATTGACCCCCCTGCCTGAGTTAGACAGGAAATGTGAACCGCCCGGGGCAGATATTTCACTATTGATTCCAGTTCACACACTCAGCATTGATCCCCCTGCCTGAGTTAGACAGGAAATGTGAACCGCCCGGGGCAGATATTTCACTATTGATTCCAGTTCACACACTCAGCATTGATCCCCCTGCCTGAGTTAGACAGGAAATGTGAACCGCCCGGGGCAGATATTTCACTATTGATTCCAGTTCACACACTCAGCATTTATCCCCTTCCCTGAGTTAGACAGGAAATGTGAACCGCCCGGGGCAGATATTTCACTATTGATTCCAGTTCACACACTCAGCATTGATCACCCTGTCTGAGTTAGACAGGAAATTGAACCGCCCGGGGCAGATATTTCACTATTGATTCCAGTTCACACACTCAGCATTGACCCCCCTGCCTGAGTTCGACAGGATATGTGAACCGCCCGGTTCAGATATTTCACTATTGATTCCAGTTCACACACTCTGTATTGACCCCCCTGCCTGAGTTAGGCAGGAAATGTGAACCGCCCGGGGCAGATATTTCACTATTGAATCCAGTTCACACACTCAGCATTGACCCCCGTGCCTGAGTTAGACAGGAAATGTGAACCTCCCGGGGCAGATATTTCACTATTGATTCCAGTTCACACACTCAGCATTGATCCCCCTGCCTGAGTTAGACAGGAAATGTGAACCGCCCGGGTCAGATATTTCAATATTGATTCCAGTTCACACACTCAGCATTGACCCCGCTGCCTGAGTTAGACAGGAAATGTGAACCGCACGGGGCATATATTTCACTATTGATTCCAGTTCACACACTCAGCATTGATCCCCCTGCCTGAGTTAGACAGGAAATGTGAACCGCCCGGGGCAGATATTTCACTATTGATTCCAGTTCACACACTCAGCATTGACCCCCCTGCCTGAGTTAGACAGGAAATGTGAACCGTCCGGAGCAGATATTTCACTATTGATTCCAGTTCACACACTCAGCATTGACCCCCCTGCCTGAGTTAGACAGGAAATGTGAACCGCCCGGGGCAGATATTTCACTATTGATTCCAATTCACACACTCAGCATTGATCCCCCTGCCTGAGTTAGACAGGAGATGTGAACCGCCCGGGGCAGATATTTCACTATTGATTCCAGTTCACACACTCAGCATTGATCCCCCTGCCTGAGTTAGACAGGAAATGTGAACCGCCCGGGGCAGATATTTCACTATTGATTCCAGTTCACACACTCAGCATTTATCCCCCTGCCTGAGTTAGACAGGAAATGTGAACCGCCCGAGGCAGATATTTCACTATTCATTCCAGTTCACACACGCAGCATTGTTCACCCTGTCTGAGTTAGACAGGAAATTGAACCGCCCGGGGCAAATATTTCACTATTGATTCCAGTTCACACACTCAGCATTGACCCCCCTGCCTGAGTTCGACAGGATATGTGAACCGCCCGGTTCAGATATTTCACTATTGATTCCAGTTCACACACTCTGCATTGACCCCCCTGCCTGAGTTAGACAGGAAATGTGAACCGCCCGGGGCAGATATTTCACTATTGAATCCAGTTCACACACTCAGCATTGACCCCCCTGCCTGAGTTAGACAGGAAATGTGAACCTCCCGGGGCAGATATTTCACTATTGATTCCAGTTCACACACTCAGCATTGATCCCCCTGCCTGAGTTAGACAGGAAATGTGAACCGCCCGAGGCAGATATTTCACTATTGATTCCAGTTCACACACTCAGCATAGACCCCCCTGCCTGAGTAAGACAGGAAATGTGAACCGCCCGGGGCAGATATTTCAGTATTGATTCCAGTTCACACACTCAGCATTGACCCCCTGCCTGAGTTAGACAGGAAATGTGAACCGCCCGGGGCAGATATTTCAATATTGATTCCAGTTCACACACTCAGCATTGATCCCACTGCCTGAGTTGGACAGGAAATGTGAACCGCACGGGGCAGATATTTCACTATTGATTCCAGTTCACACACTCAGCATCGTTCCCCCTGCCTGAGTCAGACAGGGAATGTGAACCGCCCGGGGCAGATATTTCACTATTAATTCCAGTTCACACACTCAGCATTGTCCCCGCTGCCTGAGTTAGACAGGAAATGTGAACCGCCCGGGGCAGATATTTCACTATTGATTCCAGTTCACACACTCAGCATTGACCCCCCTGCCTGAGTTAGACAGGAAATGTGAACCGCCCGGGGCAGATATTACACTATTGATTCCAGTTCACACACTCAGCATTGACCCGCCTGCCTGAGTTAGACAGGAAATGTGAACCGCCCGGGGCAGATATTTCACTATTGATTCCAGTTCACACACTCAGCATTGACCCCCTGCCTGAGTTAGACAGGAAATGTGAACCGCCCGGGGCAGATATTTCACTATTGATTCCAGTTCACACACTCAGCATTAACCCCCCTGCCTGAGTTAGACAGGAAATGTGAACCGCCCGGGGCAGATATTTCACTATTGATTCCAGTTCACACACTCAGCATTGACCCCCCTGCCTGAGTTAGACAGGAAATGTGAACCGCCCGGGGCAGATATTTCACTATTGATTCCTGTTCACACACTCAGCATTGACCCCCCTGCCTGAGTTAGACAGGAAATGTGAACCGCCCGGGGCAGATATTTCAATATTGATTCCAGTTCACACACTCAGCATTGACCCCCCTGCCTGAGTTAGACAGAAAATGTGAACCGCCCGGGGCAGATACTTCACTATTGATTCCAGTTCACACACTCAGCATTGAAACCCCTGCCTGAGTTAAACATGAAATGTGAACCGCCCGGGGCAGATATTTCACTATTGATTCCAGTTCACACACTCAGCATTGACCCCCCTACCTGAGTTAGACAGGAAATGTGAACCGCCCGGGGCAGATATTTCACTATTGATTCCAGTTCACACACTCAGCATTGATCCCCCTGCCTGAGTTAGACAGGAAATGTGAACCGCCCGGGGCAGATATTTCACTATTGATTCCAGTTCACACACTCAGCATTGATCCCCCTGCCTGAGTTAGACAGGAAATGTGAACCGCCCGGGGCAGATATTTCACTATTGATTCCAGTTCACACACTCAGCATTTATCTCCTTCCCTGAGTTAGACAGGAAATGTGAACCGCCCGGGGCAGATATTTCACTATTGATTCCAGTTCACACACTCAGCATTGATCACCCTGTCTGAGTTAGACAGGAAATTGAACCGCCCGGGGCAGATATTTCACTATTGATTCCAGTTCACACACTCAGCATTGACCCCCCTGCCTGAGTTCGACAGGATATGTGAACCGCCCGGTTCAGATATTTCACTATTGATTCCAGTTCACACACTCTGTATTGACCCCCCTGCCTGAGTTAGGCAGGAAATGTGAACCGCCCGGGGCAGATATTTCACTATTGAATCCAGTTCACACACTCAGCATTGACCCACGTGCCTGAGTTAGACAGGAAATGTGAACCTCCCGGGGCAGATATTTCACTATTGATTCCAGTTCACACACTCAGCATTGATCCCCCTGACTGAGTTAGACAGGAAATGTGAACCGCCCGGGGCAGATATTTCAATATTGATTCCAGTTCACACACTCAGCATTGACCCCGCTGCCTGAGTTAGACAGGAAATGTGAACCGCATGGGGCATATATTTCACTATTGATTCCAGTTCACACACTCAGCATTGATCCCCCTGCCTGAGTTAGACAGGAAATGTGAACCGGCCGGGGCAGATATTTCACTATTGATTCCAGTTCACACACTCAGCATTGACCCCCCTGCCTGAGTTAGACAGGAAATGTGAACCGTCCGGAGCAGATATTTCACTATTGATTCCAGTTCACGCACTCAGCATTGACCCCCCTGCCTGAGTTAGACAGGAAATGTGAACCGCCCGGGGCAGATATTTCACTATTGATTCCAATTCACACACTCAGCATTGATCCCCCTGCCTGAGTTAGACAGGAGATGTGAACCGCCCGGGGCAGATATTTCACTATTGATTCCAGTTCACACACTCAGCATTGACCCCGCTGCCTGAGTTAGACAGGAAATGTGAACCGCATGGGGCATATATTTCACTATTGCTTCCAGTTCACACACTCAGCATTGATCCCCCTGCCTGAGTTAGACAGGAAATGTGAACCGGCCGGGGCAGATATTTCACTATTGATTCCAGTTCACACACTCAGCATTGACCCCCCTGCCTGAGTTAGACAGGAAATGTGAACCATCCGGAGCAGATATTTCACTATTGATTCCAGTTCACGCACTCAGCATTGACCCCCCTGCCTGAGTTAGACAGGAAATGTGAACCGCCCGGGGCAGATATTTCACTATTGATTCCAATTCACACACTCAGCATTGATCCCCCTGCCTGAGTTAGACAGGAGATGTGAACCGCCCGGGGCAGATATTTCACTATTGATTCCAGTTCACACACTCAGCATTGATCCCCCTGCCTGAGTTAGACAGGAAATGTGAACCGCCCGGGGCAGATATTTCACTATTGATTCCAGTTCACACACTCAGCATTTATCCCCCTGCCTGAGTTAGACAGGAAATGTGAACCGCCCGAGGCAGATATTTCACTATTCATTCCAGTTCACACACGCAGCATTGTTCACCCTGTCTGAGTTAGACAGGAAATTGAACCGCCCGGGGCAGATATTTCACTATTGATTCCAGTTCACACACTCAGCATTGACCCCCCTGCCTGAGTTCGACAGGATATGTGAACCGCCCGGTTCAGATATTTCACTATTGATTCCAGTTCACACACTCTGCATTGACCCCCCTGCCTGAGTTAGACAGGAAATGTGAACCGCCCGGGGCAGATATTTCACTATTGAATCCAGTTCACACACTCAGCATTGACCCCCCTGCCTGAGTTAGACAGGAAATGTGAACCTCCCGGGGCAGATATTTCACTATTGATTCCAGTTCACACACTCAGCATTGATCCCCCTGCCTGAGTTAGACAGGAAATGTGAACCGCCCGAGGCAGATATTTCACTATTGATTCCAGTTCACACACTCAGCATTGACCCCCCTGCCTGAGTTAGACAGGAAATGTGAACCGCCCGGGGCAGATATTTCAATATTGATTCCAGTTCACACACTCAGCATTGATCCCCCTGCCTGAGTTAGACAGGAAATGTGAACCGTCCGGAGCAGATATTTCACTATTGATTCCAGTTCACACACTCAGCATTGTCCCCCCTTGCCTGAGATAGACAGGTAATGTGAACCGCCCGGGACAGATATTTCACTATTGATTCCAGTTCACACACTCAGCATTGTCCCCGCTGCCTGAGTTAGACAGGAATTGTGAACCGCCCGGGGCAGATATTTCACTATTGAATCCAGTTCACACACTCAGCATAGACCCCCCTGCCTGAGTTAGACAGGAAATGTGAACCGCCCGGGGCAGATATTTCACTATTGATTCCAGTTCACACACTCAGCATTGACCCGCCTGCCTGAGTTAGACAGGAAATGTGAACCGCCCGGGGCAGATATTTCACTATTGATTCCAGTTCACACACTCAGCATTGACCCCCCTGCCTGAGTTAGGCAGGAAATGTGAACCGCCCGGGGCAGATATTTCACTATTGATTCCAGTTCACACACTCAGCATTGACCCCCTACCTGAGTTAGACAGGAAATGTGAACCTCCCGGGGCAGATATTTCACTATTGATTCCAGTTCACACACTCAGCATTGACCCCCCTGCCTGAGTTAGACAGGAAATGTGAACCGCCCGGGGCAGATATTTCACTATTGATTCTAGTTCACACACTCAGCATTGACCCCCCTGCCTGAGTTAGACAGGAAATGTGAACCGCCCGGGGCAGATATTTCACTATTGATTCCAGTTCACACACTCAGCATTGACCCCCCTGCCTGAGTTAGACAGGAAATGTGAACCGCCTGGGGCAGATATTTCACTATTGATTCCAGTTCACACACTCAGCAATTACCCCCCTGCCTGAGTTAGACTGGAAATGTGAACCGCCCGGGGCAGATATTTCAATATTGATTCCAGTTCACACACTCAGCATTGATCCCCCTGCCTGAGTTAGACAGGAAATGTGAACCGTCCGGAGCAGATATTTCACTATTGATTCCAGTTCACACACTCAGCATTGACCCCCCTGCCTGAGTTAGACAGGAAATGTGAACCACCCGGGGCAGATATTTCACTATTTATTCCAGTTCACACACTCAGCATTGATCCCCCTGCCTGAGTTAGACAGGAAATGTGAACCGCCCGGGGCAGATATTTCACTATTGATTCCAGTTCACACACTCAGCATTGACCCCCCTGCCTGAGTTAGACAGGAAATGTGAACCGCCTGGGGCAGATATTTCACTATTGATTCCAGTTCACACACTCAGCAATGACCCCCCTGCCTCAGTTAGACTGGAAATGTGAACCGCCCGGGGCAGATATTTCAATATTGATTCCAGTTCACACACTCAGCATTGATCCCCCTGCCTGAGTTAGACAGGAAATGTGAACCGTCCGGAGCAGATATTTCACTATTGATTCCAGTTCACACACTCAGCATTGACCCCCCTGCCTGAGTTAGACAGGAAATGTGAACCGCCCGGGGCAGATATTTCACTATTGATTCCAGTTCACACACTCAGCATTGATCACCCTGCCTGAGTTAGACAGGAAATGTGAACCGCCCGGGGCAGATATTTCACTATTGATTCCAGTTCACACACTCAGCATTGATCCCCCTGCCTGAGTTAGACAGGAAATGTGAACCGCCCGGGGCAGATATTTCACTATTGATTCCAGTTCACACACTCAGCATTTATCCCCCTGCCTGAGTTAGACAGGAAATGTGAACCGCCCGAGGCAGATATTTCACTATTGATTCCAGTTCACACACTCAGCATTGATCCCCCTGCCTGAGTTAGACAGGAAATGTGAACCGCCCGGGGCAGATATTTCACTATTGATTCCAGTTCACACACTCAGCATTTATCCCCCTGCCTGAGTTCGACAGGATATGTGAACCGCCCGGTTCAGATATTTCACTATTGATTCCAGTTCACACACTCTGCATTGACCCCCCTGCCTGAGTTAGACAGGAAATGTGAACCGCCCGGGGCAGATATTTCACTATTGATTCCAGTTCACACACTCAGCATTGATCCCCTGCCTGAGTTAGACAGGAAATGTGAACCACCCGGGGCAGATATTTCACTATTGAATCCAGTTCACACACTCAGCATTGATCCCCTGCCTGAGTTAGACAGGAAATGTGAACCTCCCGGGGCAGATATTTCACTATTGATTCCAGTTCACACACTCAGCATTGATCCCCCTGCCTGAGTTAGACAGGAAATGTGAACCGCCCGGGGCAGATATTTCACTATTCATTCCAGTTCACACACTCAGCATTGACCCCCCTGCCTGAGTTAGACAGGAAATGTGAACCGCCCGGGGCAGATATTTCAATATTGATTCCAGTTCACACACTCAGCATTTATCCCCCTGCCTGAGTTAGACAGGAAATGTGAACCGTCTGGAGCAGATATTTCACTATTGATTCCAGTTCACACACTCAGCATTGTCCCCCCCTGCCTGAGTTACACAGGTAATGTGAACCGCCCGGGACAGATATTTCACTATTGATTCCAGTTCACACACTCAGCATTAACCCCCCTGCCTGAGTTAGACAGGAAATGTGAACCGCCCGGGGCAGATATTTCACTATTGATTCTAGTTCACACACTCAGCATTGTCCCCGCTGCCTGAGTTAGACAGGAATTGTGAACCGCCCGGGGCAGATATTTCACTATTGATTCCAGTTCGCACACTCAGCATTGACCCCCTGCCTGAGTTAGACAGGAAATGTGAACCGCCCGGGGCAGATATTTCACTATTGATTCCAGTTCACACACTCAGCATTGATCCCCCTGCCTGAGTTAGACAGGAAATGTGAACCGCCCGGGGCAGATATTTCACTATTGAATCCAGTTCACACACTCAGCATAGACCCCCCTGCCTGAGTTAGACAGGAAATGTGAACCGCCCGGGGCAGATATTTCACTATTGATTCCAGTTCACACACTCAGCATTGATCCCCCTGCCTGAGTTAGACAGGAAATGTGAACCGCCCGGGGCAGATATTTCACTATTGATTCCAGTTCACACACTCAGCATTGACCCCCCTGCCTGAGTTAGGCAGGAAATGTGAACCGCCCGGGGCAGATATTTCACTATTGATTCCAGTTCACACACTCAGCATTGACCCCCTGCCTGAGTTAGACAGGAAATGTGAACCTCCCGGGGCGGATATTTCACTATTGATTCCAGTTCACACAATCAGCATTGATCGCCCTGCCTGAGTTAGACAGGAAATGTGAACCGCCCAGGGCAGATATTTCACTATTGATTCCAGTTCACACACTCAGCATTGACCCCCCTGCCTGAGTTAGACAGGAAATGTGAACCTCCCGGGGCAGATATTTCACTATTGATTCCAGTTCACACACTCAGCATTGACCCCCTGCCTGAGTTAGACAGGAAATGTGAACCGCCCGGGGCAGATATTTCACTATTGATTCCAGTTCACACACTCAGCATTGATCCCCCTGCCTGAGTTAGACAGGAAATGTGAACCGTCCGGAGCAGATATTTCACTATTGATTCCAGTTCACACACTCAGCATTGACCCCCCTGCCTGAGTTAGACAGGAAATGTGAACCGCCCGGGGCAGATATTTCACTATTGATTCCAGTTCACACACTCAGCATTGATCACCCTGCCTGAGTTAGACAGGAAATGTGAACCGCCCGGGGCAGATATTTCACTATTGATTCCAGTTCACACACTCAGCATTGATCCCCCTGCCTGAGTTAGACAGGAAATGTGAACCGCCCGGGGCAGATATTTCACTATTGATTCCAGTTCACACACTCAGCATTCATCCCCCTGCCTGAGTTAGACAGGAAATGTGAACCGCCCGAGGCAGATATTTCACTATTGATTCCAGTTCACACACTCAGCATTGATCCACCTGCCTGAGTTAGACAGGAAATGTGAACCGCCCGGGGCAGATATTTCACTATTGATTCCAGTTCACACACTCAGCATTTATCCCCCTGCCTGAGTTCGACAGGATATGTGAACCGCCCGGTTCAGATATTTCACTATTGATTCCAGTTCACACACTCTGCATTGACCCCCCTGCCTGAGTTAGACAGGAAATGTGAACCGCCCGGGGCAGATATTTCACTATTGTTTCCAGTTCACACACTCAGCATTGATCCCCTGCCTGAGTTAGACAGGAAATGTGAACCACCCGGGGCAGATATTTCACTATTGAATCCAGTTCACACACTCAGATTTGATCCCCTGCCTGAGTTAGACAGGAAATGTGAACCTCCCGGGGCAGATATTTCACTATTGATTCCAGTTCACACACTCAGCATTGATCCCCCTGCCTGAGTTAGACAGGAAATGTGAACCGCCCGGGGCAGATATTTCACTATTCATTCCAGTTCACACACTCAGCATTGACCCCCCTGCCTGAGTTAGACAGGAAATGTGAACCGCCCGGGGCAGATATTTCAATATTGATTCCAGTTCACACACTCAGCATTGATCCCCCTGCCTGAGTTAGACAGGAAATGTGAACCGTCTGGAGCAGATATTTCACTATTGATTCCAGTTCACACACTCAGCATTGTCCCCCCCTGCCTGAGTTACACAGGTAATGTGAACCGCCCGGGACAGATATTTCACTATTGATTCCAGTTCACACACTCAGCATTAACCCCCCTGCCTGAGTTAGACAGGAAATGTGAACCGCCCGGGGCAGATATTTCACTATTGATTCTAGTTCACACACTCAGCATTGTCCCCGCTGCCTGAGTTAGACAGGAATTGTGAACCGCCCGGGGCAGATATTTCACTATTGATTCCAGTTCGCACACTCAGCATTGACCCCCTGCCTGAGTTAGACAGGAAATGTGAACCGCCCGGGGCAGATATTTCACTATTGATTCCAGTTCACACACTCAGCATTGATCCCCCTGCCTGAGTTAGACAGGAAATGTGAACCGCCCGGGGCAGATATTTCACTATTGAATCCAGTTCACACACTCAGCATAGACCCCCCTGCCTGAGTTAGACAGGAAATGTGAACCGCCCGGGGCAGATATTTCACTATTGATTCCAGTTCACACACTCAGCATTGATCCCCCTGCCTGAGTTAGACAGGAAATGTGAACCGCCCGGGGCAGATATTTCACTATTGATTCCAGTTCACACACTCAGCATTGACCCCCCTGCCTGAGTTAGGCAGGAAATGTGAACCGCCCGGGGCAGATATTTCACTATTGATTCCAGTTCACACACTCAGCATTGACCCCCTGCCTGAGTTAGACAGGAAATGTGAACCTCCCGGGGCAGATATTTCACTATTGATTCCAGTTCACACAATCAGCATTGATCGCCCTGCCTGAGTTAGACAGGAAATGTGAACCGCCCAGGGCAGATATTTCACTATTGATTCCAGTTCACACACTCAGCATTGACCCCCCTGCCTGAGTTAGACAGGAAATGTGAACCTCCCGGGGCAGATATTTCACTATTGATTCCAGTTCACACACTCAGCATTGACCCCCTGCCTGAGTTAGACAGGAAATGTGAACCGCCCGGGGCAGATATTTCACTATTGATTCCAGTTCACACACTCAGCATTGATCGCCCTGCCTGAGTTAGACAGGAAATGTGAACCGCCCAGGGCAGATATTTCACTATTGATTCCAGTTCACACACTCAGCATTGACCGCCCTGCCTGAGTTAGACAGGAAATGTGAACCGCCCGGGGCAGATATTTCATTATTGATTCCAGTTCACACACTCAGCATTGACCCCCCTGCCTGAGTTAGACAGGAAATGTGAACCGCACGGGGCAGATATTTCACTATTGAATCCAGTTCACACACTCAGCATTGACCCCCATGCCTGAGTTAGACAGGAAATGTGAACCGCCCGGGGCAGATATTTCACTATTGATTCCAGTTCACACACTCAGCATTGATCACCCTGTCTGAGTTAGACAGGAAATGTGAACCGCCCGGGGCAGATATTTCACTATTGATTCCAGTTCACACACTCAGCATTGACCCCCCTGCCTGAGTTTGACAGGAAATGTGAACCGCCCGGGGCAGATATTTCAGTATTGATTCCAGTTCACACACTCAGCATTGACCCCCCTGCCTGAGTTAGACAGGAAATGTGAACCGCCCGGGGCAGACATTTCAATATTGATTCCAGTTCACACACTCAGCATTGACCCCCCTGCCTGAGTTAGACAGGAAATGTGAACCGCACGGGGCAGATATTTCACTATTGATTCCAGTTCATACACTCAGCATTGACCCCACTGCCTGAGTTAGACAGGAAATGTGAACTGCCCGAGGCAGATATTTCACTATTGATTCCAGTTCACACACCCAGCATTGACCCCCCTGCCTGAGTTAGACAGGAAATGTGAACTGCCCGAGGCAGATATTTCACTATTGATTCCAGTTCACACACCCAGCATTGATCCCCCTGCCTGAGTTAGACAGGAAATGTGAACCGCCCGAGGCAGATATTTCACGATTGATTCCAGTTCACACACTCAGCATTGATCACCCTGTCTGAGTTAGACAGGAAATGTGAACCGCCCGGGGCAGATATTTCACTATTGATTGCAGTTCACACACTCAGCATTGACCCCCCTGCCTGAGTTTGACAGGAAATGTGAACCGCCCGGGGCAGATATTTCAGTATTGATTCCAGTTCACACACTCAGCATTGACCCCTCTGCCTGAGTTAGACAGGAAATGTGAACCGCCCGGGTCAGACATTTCAATATTGATTCCAGTTCACACACTCAGCATTGACCCCCCTGCCTGAGTTAGACAGGAAATGTGAACCGCACGGGGCAGATATTTCACTATTGATTCCAGTTCACACACTCAGCATTGACCCCCATGCCTGAGTTAGACAGGAAATGTGAACCGCCCGGGGCAGATATTTCACTATTGACTCCAGTTCACACACTCAGCATTGACCCCCCTGCCTGAGTTTGGCAGGAAATGTGAACCGCCCGGTTCAGATATTTCACTATTGATTCCAGTTCACACACTCAGCATTGACCCCCCTGCCTGAGTTAGACAGGAAATGTGAACCGCCCGGGGCAGATATTTCACTATTGAATCCAGTTCACACACTCAGCATTGACCCCCCTGCCTGAGTTAGACAGGAAATGTGAACCGCCCGGGGCAGATATTTCACTATTGATTCCAGTTCACACACTCAGCATTGATCCCCTTGCCTGAGTTAGACAGGAAATGTGAACGGCCCGGGGCAGATATTTCACTATTTATTCCAGGTCACACACTCAGCATTGACCCCCCTGCCTGAGTTAGACAGGAAATGTGAACCGCCCAGGGCAGATATTTCAATATTGATTCCAGTTCACACACTCAGCATCGTTCCCCCTGCCTGAGTCAGACAGGAAATGTGAACCGCCCGGGGCAGATATTTCACTATTGATTCCAGTTCACACACTCTGCATTGACCCCCCTGCCTGAATTAGACAGGAAATGTGAACCGCCCGGGGCAGATATTTCACGATTGATTCCAGTTCACACACTCAGCATTGATCCCCCTGCCTGAGTTAGACAGGAAATGTGAACCGCCCGGGGCAGATATTTCACTATTGATTCCAGTTCACACACTCAGCATTTATCCCCCTGCCTGAGTTAGACAGGAAATGTGAACCGCCCGGGGCAGATATTTCACTATTGATTCCAGTTCACACACTCTGCATTGACCCCCCTGCCTGAGTTAGACAGGAAATGTGAACCACCCGGGACAGATATTTCACTATTGAATCCAGTTCACACACTCAGCATTGACCCCCCTGCCTGAGTTAGACAGGAAATGTGAACCTCCCGGGGCAGATATTTCACTATTGATTCCAGTTCACACACTCAGCATTGATCCCCCTGCCTGAGTTAGACAGGAAATGTGAACCGCCCGGGGCAGATATTTCACTATTCATTCCAGTTCACACACTCAGCATTAACCCCCCTGCCTGAGTTAGACAGGAAATGTGAACCGCCCGGGGCAGATATTTCACTATTGATTCTAGTTCACACACTCAGCATTGTCCCCGCTGCCTGAGTTAGACAGGAATTGTGAACCGCCCGGGGCAGATATTTCACTATTGATTCCAGTTCGCACACTCAGCATTGACCCCCTGCCTGAGTTAGACAGGAAATGTGAACCGCCCGGGGCAGATATTTCACTATTGATTCCAGTTCACACACTCAGCATTGATCCCCCTGCCTGAGTTAGACAGGAAATGTGAACCGCCCGGGGCAGATATTTCACTATTGAATCCAGTTCACACACTCAGCATAGACCCCCCTGCCTGAGTTAGACAGGAAATGTGAACCGCCCGGGGCAGATATTTCACTATTGATTCCAGTTCACACACTCAGCATTGATCCCCCTGCCTGAGTTAGACAGGAAATGTGAACCGCCCGGGGCAGATATTTCACTATTGATTCCAGTTCACACACTCAGCATTGACCCCCCTGCCTGAGTTAGGCAGGAAATGTGAACCGCCCGGGGCAGATATTTCACTATTGATTCCAGTTCACACACTCAGCATTGACCCCCTGCCTGAGTTAGACAGGAAATGTGAACCTCCCGGGGCAGATATTTCACTATTGATTCCAGTTCACACACTCAGCATTGATCGCCCTGCCTGAGTTAGACAGGAAATGTGAACCGCCCAGGGCAGATATTTCACTATTGACTCCAGTTCACACACTCAGCATTGACCCCCCTGCCTGAGTTAGACAGGAAATGTGAACCTCCCGGGGCAGATATTTCACTATTGATTCCAGTTCACACACTCAGCATTGACCCCCTGCCTGAGTTCGACAGGAAATGTGAACCTCCCGGGGCAGATATTTCACTATTGATTCCAGTTCACACACTCAGCATTGATCGCCCTGCCTGAGTTAGACAGGAAATTTGAACCGCCCAGGGCAGATATTTCACTATTGATTCCAGTTCACACACTCAGCATTGACCGCCCTGCCTGAGTTAGACAGGAAATGTGAACCGCCCGGGGCAGATATTTCAGTATTGATTCCAGTTCACACACTCAGCATTGACCCCCCTGCCTGAGTTAGACAGGAAATGTGAACCGCACGGGGCAGATATTTCACTATTGATTCCAGTTCACACACTCAGCATTGACCCCCATGCCTGAGTTAGACAGGAAATGTGAACCGCCCGGGGCAGATATTTCACTATTGATTCCAGTTCACACACTCAGCATTGATCACCCTGTCTGAGTTAGACAGGAAATGTGAACCGCCCGGGGCAGATATTTCACTATTGATTCCAGTTCACACACTCAGCATTGACCCCCCTGCCTGAGTTTGACAGGAAATGTGAACCGCCCGGGGCAGATATTTCAGTATTGATTCCAGTTCACACACTCAGCATTGACCCCCCTGCCTGAGTTAGACAGGAAATGTGAACCGCCCGGGGCAGACATTTCAATATTGATTCCAGTTCACACACTCAGCATTGACCCCCCTGCCTGAGTTAGACAGGAAATGTGAACCGCACGGGGCAGATATTTCACTATTGATTCCAGTTCACACACTCAGCATTGACCCCACTACCTGAGTTAGACAGGAAATGTGAACTGCCCGAGGCAGATATTTCACTATTGATTCCAGTTCACACACCCAGCATTGACCCCCCTGCCTGAGTTAGACAGTAAATGTGAACCGCCCGAGGCAGATATTTCACTATTGATTCCAGTTCACACACTCAGCATTGATCACCCTGTCTGAGTTAGACAGGAAATGTGAACCGCCCGGGGCAGATATTTCACTATTGATTCCAGTTCACACACGCAGCATTGACCCCCCTGCCTGAGTTTGACAGGAAATGTGAACCGCCCGGGGCAGATATTTCAGTATTGATTCCAGTTCACACACTCAGCATTGACCCCCCTGCCTGAGTTGGACAGGAAATGTGAACCGCCCGGGGCAGACATTTCAATATTGATTCCAGTTCACACACTCAGCATTGACCCCCCTGCCTGAGTTAGACAGGAACTGTGAACCGCACGGGGCAGATATTTCACTATTGATTCCAGTTCACACACTCAGCATTGACCCCCATGCCTGAGTTTGACAGGAAATGTGAACCGCCCGGTTCAGATATTTCACTATTGATTCCAGTTCACACACTCAGCATTGACCCCCCTGCCTGAGTTAGACAGGAAATGTGAACCGCCCGGGGCAGATATTTCACTATTGAATCCAGTTCACACACTCAGCATTGACCCCCCTGCCTGAGTTAGACAGGAAATGTGAACCGCCCGGGGCAGATATTTCACTATTGATTCCAGTTCACACACTCAGCATTGATCCCCTTGCCTGAGTTAGACAGGAAATGTGAACCGCCCGGGGCAGATATTTCACTATTTATTCCAGGTCACACACTCAGCATTGACCCCCCTGCCTGAGTTAGACAGGAAATGTGAACCGCCCAGGGCAGATATTTCAATATTGATTCCAGTTCACACACTCAGCATCGTTCCCCCTGCCTGAGTCAGACAGGAAATGTGAACCGCCCGGGGCAGATATTTCACTATTGATTCCAGTTCACACACTCTGCATTGACCCCCCTGCCTGAATTAGACAGGAAATGTGAACCGCCCGGGGCAGATATTTCACGATTGATTCCAGTTCACACACTCAGCATTGATCCCCCTGCCTGAGTTAGACAGGAAATGTGAACCGTCCGGGGCAGATATTTCACTATTGATTCCAGTTCACACACTCACCATTGTCCCACCCTGCCTGAGTTAGACAGGTAATGTGAACCACCAGGGACAGATATTTCACTATTGTTTCCAGTTCACACACTCAGCATTAACCCCCCTGCCTGAGTTGGACAGGAAATGTGAACCGCCCGGGGCAGAAATTTCAATATTGATTCCAGTTCACACACTCAGCATCGTTCCCCCTGCCTGAGTCAGACAGGAAATGTGAACCGCCCGGGGCAGATATTTCACTATTAATTCCAGTTCACACACTCATCATTGTCCCCGCTGCCTGAGTTAGACAGGAAATGTGAACCGCCTGGGGCAGATATTTCACTATTGATTCCAGTTCACACACTCAGCATTGACCCCCCTGCCTGAGTTAGACAGGAAATGTGAACCGCCCGGGGCAGATATTTCACTATTGATTCCAGTTCACACACTCAGCATTGACCCGCCTGCCTGAGTTAGACAGGAAATGTGAACCTCCCGGGGCAGATATTTCACTATTGATTCCAGTTCACACACTCAGCATTGACCCCCTGCCTGAGGTTGACAGGAAATGTGAACCGCCCGGGGCAGATATTTCACTATTGATTCCAGTTCACACACTCAGAATTGACCCCCCTGCCTGAGTTAGACTGGAAATGTGAACCGCCCGGGGCAGATATTTCACTATTGAATCCAGTTCACACACTCAGCATTGACCCCCCTGCCTGAGTTAGACAGGAAATGTGAACCGCCCGGGGCAGATATTTCATATAGATTCCTGTTCAAACACTCTGCATTGACCCCCCCTGCCTGAGTTAGACAGGAAATGTGAACCGCCCGGGGCAGATATTTCAATATTGATTCCAGTTCACACACTCTGCATTGACCCCCCTGCCTGAGTTAGACAGGAATGTGAACCGCACGGGGCAGATATTTCACTATTGATTCCAGTTCACACACTCAGCACTGACCCCCCTGCCTGAGTTAGACAGGAAATGTGAACCGCCCGGGGCAGATATTTCACTATTGATTCCAGTTCACACACTCAGCATTGATCACCCTGTCTGAGTTAGACAGGAAATTGAACCGCCCGGGGCAGATATATCACTATTGATTCCAGTTCACACACTAAGCATTGACCCCCCTGCCTGAGTTCGACAGGATATGTGAACCGCCCGGTTCAGATATTTCACTATTGATTCCAGTTCACGCACTCTGCATTGACCCCCCTGCCTGAGTTAGACAGGAAATGTGAACCGCCCGGGGCAGATATTTCACTATTGAATCCAGTTCACACACTCAGCATTGACCCCCCTGCCTGAGTTAGACAGGAAATGTGAACCGCCCGGGGCAGATATTTCACTATTGATTCCAGTTCACACACTCAGCATTGATCACCCTGCCTGAGTTAGAAAGGAAATGTGAACCGTCCGGGGCAGATATTTCACTATTGATTCCAGTTCACACACTCCGCTTTGTCCCCCCCTGCCTGAGTTATACAGGTAATGTGAACCGCCAGGGACAGATATTTCACTATTGATTCCAGTTCACACACTCAGCATTAACCCCCCTGCCTGAGTTGGACAGGAAATGTGAACCGCCCGGGGCAGATATTTCACTATTGAATCCAGTTCACACACTCAGCATTGACCCCCCCTGCCTGAGTGAGACAGGAAATGTGAACCGCCCGGAGCAGATATTTCACTATTGATTCCAGTTCACACACTCAGCATTGACCCCCCTGCCTGAGTTAGACAGGAAATGTGAACCGCCCGGGGCAGAAATTTCAATATTGATTCCAGTTCACACACTCAGCATCGTTCCCCCTGCCTGAGTCAGACAGGAAATGTGAACCGCCCGGGGCAGATATTTCACTATTAATTCCAGTTCACACACTCAGCATTGTTCCCGCTGCCTGAGTTAGACAGGAAATGTTAACCGCCCGGGGCAGATATTTCACTATTGATTCCAGTTCACACACTCAGCATTGACCCCCTGCCTGAGTTAGACAGGAAATGTGAACCGCCCGGGGCAGATATTTCACTATTGATTCCAGTTCACACACTCAGCATTGACCCCCCTGCCTGAGTTAGACTGGAAATGTGAACCGCCCGGGGCAGATGTTTCACTATTGAATCCAGTTCACACACTCAGCATTGACCCCCTTGCCTGAGTTAGACAGGAAATGTGAACCGCCCGGGGCAGATATTACACTATTGATTCCTGTTCACACACTCAGCATTGACCCCACTGCCTGAGTTGGACAGGAAATGTGAACCGCCCGGGGCAGATATTTCAATATTGATTCCAGTTCACACACTCAGCATTGACCCCCCTGCCTGAGTTAGACAGGAAATGTGATCCGCACGGGGCAGGTATTTCACTATTGATTCCAGTTCACACACTCAGCATTGACCCCCCTGCCTGAGTTAGACAGGAAATGTGAACCGCCCGGGGCAGATATTTCACTATTGATTCCAGTTCACACACTCAGCATTGACCCCCCTGCCTGAGTTAGACAGGAAATGTGAACCGCCCGGGGCAGATATTTCACTATTGAATCCAGTTCACACACTCAGCATTGACCCCCCTGCCTGAGTTGGACAGGAAATGTGAACCGCCCGGGGCAGATATTTCACTATTGATTCCAGGTCACACACTCAGCATTGACCCCCCTGCCTGAGTTAGACAGGAATTGTGAACCGCCCAAGCCAGATATTTCAATATTGATTCCAGTTCACACACTCAGCATCGTTCCCCCTGCCTGAGTCAGACAGGAAATGTGAACAGCCGGGGCAGATATTTCACTATTGATTCCAGTTCACACACTCTGCATTGACCCCCCTGCCTGAGTTAGACAGGAAATGTGAACCGCCCGGGGCAGATATTTCACTATTGATTCCAGTTCACACACTCAGCATTGATCCCCCTGCCTGAGTTAGACAGGAAATGTGAACCGTCCGGGGCAGATATTTCACTATTGATTCCAGTTCACACACTCAGCATTGTCCCCCCCTGCCTGAGTTAGACAGGTAATGTGAACCGCCAGGGACAGATATTTCACTATTGATTCCAGTTCACACACTCAGCATTAACCCCCCTGCCTGAGTTAGACAGGAAATGTGAACCGCCCGGGGCAGATATTTCACTATTGAATCCAGTTCACACACTCAGCATTGATCCCCCTGCCTGAGTGAGACAGGAAATGTGAACCGCCCGGGGCTGATGTTTCACTATTGATTCCAGTTCACACACTCAGCATTGACCCCCCTGCCTGAGTCAGGCAGGAAATGTCAACCGCCCGGGGCAGATATTTCACTATTGATTCCAGTTCACACACTCAGCATCGATCCCCCTGCCTGAGTTAGACAGGAAATGTGAACCGCCCGGGGCAGATATTTCACTATTGATTCCAGTTCACACACTCAGCATTGACCCCCCTGCCTGAGTTAGACAGGAAATGTGAACCGCCCGGGGCAGATATTTCACTATTGATTCCAGTTCACACACTCAGCATTGACCCGCCTGCCTGAGTTAGACAGGAAATGTGAACCGCCCGAGGCAGATATTTCACTATTGATTCCAGTTCACACACTCAGCATTGATCCCCCTGCCTGAGTTAGACAGGAAATGTGAACCGCCCGGGGCAGATATTTCACTATTGATTCCAGTTCACACACTCAGCATTGACCCTCCTGCCTGAGTTAGACAGGAAATGTGAACCGCTCGGGGCAGATATTTCATTATTGAATCCAGTTCACACACTCAGCATTGATCCCCCTCCCTGAGTTAGACAGGAAATGTGAACCGCCCGGGGCAGATATTTCACTATTGATTCCAGTTCACACACTCAGCATTGTCCCCCCTGCCTGAGTAAGACAGGAAATGTGAACCTCCCTGGGCAGATATTTCAATATTGATTCCAGTTCACACACTCAGCATTGATCCCCCTGCCTGAGTTAGACAGGAAATGTGAACCGCACGGGGCAGATATTTCACTATTGATTCCAGTTCACACACTCAGCATTGACCCCCCTGCCTGAGTTAGACAGGAAATGTGAACCGCCCGGGGCAGATATTTCACTATTGATTCCAGTTCACACACTCAGCATTGACCCCCCTGCCTGAGTTAGACAGGAAATGTGAACCGCCCGGGGCAGATATTTCGCTATTGATTCCAGTTCACACACTCAGCATTGATCCCCCTGCCTGAGTTAGACAGGAAATGTGAACCGCCCGGGGCAGATATTTCACTATTGATTCCAGTTCACACACTCAGCATTGTCCCCCCTGCCTGAGTTAGACAGGAAATGTGAACCGCACGGGGCAGATATTTCACTATTGATTCCAGTTCACACACTCAGCATTGACCCCCCTGCCTGAGTTAGACAGGAAATGTGAACCGCCCGGGGCAGATATTTCACTATTGATTCCAGTTCACACACTCAGCATTGACCCCCCTGCCTGAGTTAGACAGGAAATGTGAACCGCCCGGGGCAGATATTTCACTATTGATTCCAGTTCACACACTCAGCATTGTCCCCCCTGCCTGAGTAAGACAGGAAATGTGAACCTCCCGGGGCAGATATTTCAATATTGATTCCAGTTCACACACTCAGCATTGATCCCCCTGCCTGAGTTAGACAGGAAATGTGAATCGCCCTGGGCAGATATTTCACTATTGATTCCAGTTCACACACTCAGCATTGTCCCCCCTGCCTGAGTAAGACAGGAAATGTGAACCTCCCGGGGCAGATATATCACTATTGATTCCAGTTCACGCACTCAGCATTGACCCCCCTGCCTGAGTTAGACAGGAAATGTGAACCGCCCGGGGCAGATATTTCACTATTGATTCCAGTTCACACACTCAGCATTGACCCCCCTGCCTGAGTTAGACAGGAAATGTGAACCGCCCGGGGCAGATATTTCACTATTGATTCCAGTTCACACACTCAGCATTGATCCCCCTGCCTGAGTTAGACAGGAAATGTGAACCACCCGGGACAGATATTTCACTATTGATTCCAGTTCACACACTCAGCATTGATCACCCTGTCTGAGTTAGACAGGAAATGTGCACCGCCCGGGACAGAGATTTCACTATTGATTCCAGTTCACACACTCAGCATTGACCCCCCCTGCCTGAGTACGACAGGAAATGTGAACCGCCCGGTTCAGATATTTCACTATTGATTCCAGTTCACACACTCAGCATTGACCCCCCTGCCTGAGTTAGACAGGAAATGTGAACCGCCCGGGGCAGATATTTCACTATTGAATCCAGTTCACACACTCAGCACTGACCCCACTTCCTGAGTTAGACAGGAAATGTGAACCGCCCGGGGCAGATATTTCACTATTGATTCCAGTTCACACACTCAGCATTGACCCCCCTGCCTGAGTTAGACAGGAAATGTGAACCGCCCAGGGCAGATATTTCAATATTGATTCCAGTTCACACACTCAGCATCGTTCCCCCTGCCTGAGTCAGGCAGGAAATGTGAACCGCCCGGGGCAGATATTTCACTATTGATTCCAGTTCACACACTCAGCATTGACCCCCCTGCCTGAGTTAGACAGAAAATGTGAACCACCCGGCAGATATTTCACTATTGATTCCAGTTCACACACTCAGCATTGATCCCCCTGCCTGAGTTAGACAGGAAATGTGAACCGCCCGGGGCAGATATTTCACTATTGATTCCAGTTCACACACTCAGCATTGTCCCCGCTGCCTGAGTTAGACAGGAAATGTGAACCGCCTGGGGCAGATATTTCACTATTGATTCCAGTTTACACACTCAGCATTGACCCCCCTGCCTGAGTTAGACAGGAAATGTGAACCGCACGGGGCAGATATTTCACTATTGATTCCAGTTCACACACTCAGCATTGACCCCCTGCCTGTGTTAGACAGGAAATGTGAACCGCCCGGGGCAGATATTTCACTATTGATTCCAGTTCACACACTCAGCATTGATCCCCCTGCCTGAGTTAGACAGGAAATGCGAACCGCCCGGGGCAGATATTTCACTATTGATTCCAGTTCACACACTCAGCATTGACCCCCCTGCCTGAGTTAGACAGGTAATGTGAACCGCCCGGGGCAGATATTTCACTATTGAATCCAGTTCACACACTCAGAATTGACCCCCCTGCCTGAGTTAGACAGGAAATGTGAACCGCCCGGGGCAGATATTTCAGTATTGATTCCAGTTCACACACTCAGCATTGACCACCCTGCCTGAGTTAGACAGGAAATGTGAACCGCCCGGGGCAGATATTTCACTATTGATTCCAGTTCACACACTCAGCATTGACCCCCCTGCCTGAGTTAGGCAGGAAATGTGAACCGCCCGGGGCAGATATTTCACTATTGAATCCAGTTCACACACTCAGCATAGACCCCCCTGCTGAGTTAGACAGGAACTGTGAACCGCCCGGGGCAGATATTTCAGTATTGATTCCAGTTCACACACTCAGCATTGACCCCCCTGCCTGAGTTAGACAGGAAATGTGAACCGCCCGGGGCAGATATTTCAATATTGATTCCAGTTCACACACTCAGCATTGATCCCCCTGCCTGAGTTAGACAGGAAATGTGAACCGCACGGGGCAGATATTTCACTATTGATTCCAGTTCACACACTCAGCATTGACCCCCCTGCCTGAGTTAGACAGGAAATGTGAACCGCACGGGGCAGATATTTCACTATTGATTCCAGTTCACACACTCAGCATTGATCACCCTGTCTGAGTTAGACAGGAAATGTGAACCGCCCGGGGCAGATATTTCACTATTGATTCCAGTTCACACACTCAGCATTGACCCCACTGCCTGTGTTAGACCGGAAACGTGAACCGCCCGGGGCAGATATTTCACTATTTATTCCAGTTCACACACTCAGCATTGACCCCCCTGCCTGAGTTAGACATGAAATGTGAACCGCCCGGGGCAGATATTTCACTATTGAATCCAGTTCACACACTCAGCATTGACCCCCCTGCCTGAGTTAGACAGGAAATGTGAACCGCCCGGGGCAGATATTTCACTATTGATTCCAGTTCACACACTCAGCATTGATCCCCTTGCCTGAGTTAGACAGGAAATGTGTACCGCCCGGGGCAGATATTTCACTATTTATTCCAGTTCACACACTCAGCATTGACCCCCCTGCCTGAGTTAGACAGGAAATGTGAACCGCCCAGGGCAGATATTTCAATATTGATTCTAGTTCACACACTCAGCATCGTTCCCCCTGCCTGAGTCAGACAGGAAATGTGAACCGCCCGGGGCAGATATTTCACTATTGATTCCAGTTCACACACTCAGCATTGACCCCCCTGCATGAGTTAGACAGGAAATGTGAACCGCCCGGGGCAGATATTTCACTATTGATTCCAGTTCACACACTCAGCATTGATCCCCCTGCCTGAGTTAGACAGGAAATGTGAACCGTCCGGGGCAGATATTTCACTATTGATTCCAGTTCACACACTCAGCATTGTCCCCCCCAGCCTGAGTTAGACAGGTAATGTGAACCGCCAGGGACAGATATTTCACTATTGATTCCAGTTCACACACTTAGCATTAACCCCCCTGCCTGAGTTGGACAGGAATTGTGAACCGCCCGGGGCAGATATTTCACTATTGAATCCAGTTCACACACTCAGCATTGACCCCCCCTGCCTGAGTGAGACAGGAAATGTGAACCGCCCGGGGCAGATATTTCACTATTGATTCCAGTTCACACACTCAGCATTGACCCCCTGCCTGAGTTAGACAGGAAATGTGAACCGCCCGGGGCAGAAATTTCAATATTGATTCCAGTTCACACACTCAGCATCGTTCCCCCTGCCTGAGTCAGACAGGAAATGTGAACCGCCCGGGGCAGATATTTCACTATTAATTCCAGTTCACACACTCAGCATTGTCCCCGCTGCCTGAGTTAGACAGGAAATGTGAACCGCCCGGGGCAGATATTTCACTATTGATTCCAGTTCACACACTCAGCATTGACCCCCCTGCCTGAGTTAGACAGGAAATGTGAACCGCCCGGGGCAGATATTTCACTATTGATTCCAGTTCACACACTCAGCATTGACCCGCCTGCCTGAGTTAGACAGGAAATGTGAACCTCCCGGAGCAGATATTTCACTATTGATTCCAGTTCACACACTCAGCATTGTCCCCCCCTGCCTGAGTTAGACAGGTAATGTGAACCGCCAGGGACAGATATTTCACTATTGATTCCAGTTCACACACTCAGCATCGTTCCCCCTGCCTGAGTTAGACAGGAAATGTGAACCGCCCGGGGCAGATATTTCACTATTGAATCCAGTTCACACACTCAGCATCGTTCCCCCTGCCTGAGTTAGACAGGTAATGTGAACCGCCAGGGACAGATATTTCACTATTGATTCCAGTTCACACACTCAGCATTAACCCCCCTGCCTGAGTTAGACAGGAAATGTGAACCACCCGGGGCAGATATTTCACTATTGAATCCAGTTCACACTCTCAGCATTGACCCACCTGCCTGAGTTAGACAGGAAATGTCAACCGCCCGGGGCAGAAATTTCAATATTGATTCCAGTTCACACACTCAGCATCGTTCCCCCTGCCTGAGTCAGGCAGGAAATGTGAACCGCCCGGGGCACATATTTCACTATTGATTCCAGTTCACACACTCAGCATTGTCCCCGCTGCCTGAGTTAGACAGGAAATGTGAACCACCCGGCAGATATTTCACTATTGATTCCAGTTCACACACTCAGCATTGACCCCCCTGCCTGAGTTAGACAGGAAATGTGAACCGCTCGGGGCAGATATTTCACTGTTGAATCCAGTTCACACACTCAGCATTGACCCCCCTGCCTGAGTTAGACAGGAAATGTGAACCGCCCGGGGCAGATATTTCACTATTGATTCCAGTTCACACACTCAGCATTGTCCCCCCTGCCTGAGTAAGACAGGAAATGTGAACCGCACGGGGCAGATATTTCACTATTGATTCCAGTTCACACACTCAGCATTGACCCCCCTGCCTGAGTTAGACAGGAAATGTGAACCGCCCGGGGCAGATATTTCACTATTGATTCCAGTTCACACACTCAGCATTGACCCCCCTGCCTGAGTTAGACAGGAAATGTGAACCGCCCGGGGCAGATATTTCACTATTGATTCCAGTTCACACACTCAGAATTGACCCCCCTGTCTGAGTAAGTCAGGAAATGTGAACCGCCCGGGGCAGATATTTCACTATTGATTCCAGTTCACACACTCAGCATTGACCCCCCTGCCTGAGTTCGACAGGAAATGTGAACCGCCCGGTTCAGATATTTCACTATTGATTCCAGTTCACACACTCAGCATTGACCCCCCTGCCTGAGTTAGACAGGAAATGTGAACCGCCCGGGGCAGATATTTCACTATTGAATCCAGTTCACACACTCAGCATTGACCCCCCTGCCTGAGTCAGACAGGAAATGTGAACCGCCCGGGGCAGATATTTCACTATTGATTCCAGTTCACACACTCTGCATTGACCCCCCTGCCTGAGTTAGACAGGAAATGTGAACCGCCCGGGGCAGATATTTCACTATTGATTCCAGTTCACACATTCAGCATTGATCCCCCTGCCTGAGTTAGACAGGAAATGTGAACCGTCCGGGGCAGATATTTCACTATTGATTCCAGTTCACACACTCAGCATTGACCGCCCCTGCCTGAGTTAGACAGGTAATGAGAACCGCCAGGGACAGATATTTCACTATTGATTCCAGTTCACACACTCAGCATTAACCCCCCTGCCTGAGTTGGACAGGAAATGTGAACCACCCGGGCAGATATTTCACTATTGATTCCAGTTCACACACTCAGCATTGATCCCCCTGCCTGAGTTAGACAGGAAATGTGAACCGCCCGGGGCAGATATTTCACTATTGATTCCAGTTCACACACTCAGCATTGTCCCCCTCTGCCTGAGTTAGACAGGAAATGTGAACCGCCCGGGGCAGATATTTCACTATTGATTCCAGTTCACACACTCAGCATTGATCCCCCTGCCTGAGTTAGACAGGAAATGTGAACCGCCCGGGGCAGATATTTCACTATTGATTCCAGTTCACACACTCAGCATTGTCCCCCTCTGCCTGAGTTAGACAGGAAATGTGAACCGCCCGGGGCAGATATTTCACTATTGATTCCAGTTCACACAGTCAGCATTGACCCCCCTGCCTGAGTTAGACAGGAAATGTGAACCGCCTGGGGCAGATATTTCACTATTGATTCCAGTTCACACACTCAGCATTGACCCCCCTGCCTGAGTTAGACAGAAAATGTGAACCACCCGGCAGATATTTCACTATTGATTCCAGTTCACACACTCAGCATTGTCCCCCCCTGCCTGAGTTAGACAGGAAATGTGAACCGCCCGGGGCAGATATTTCACTATTGAATCCAGTTCACACACTCAGCATTGACCCCCCTGCCTGAGTTAGAGAGGAAATGTGAACCGCCCGGGGCAGATATTTCACTATTGATTCCAGTTCACACACTCAGCATTGTCCCCCCTGCCTGAGTAAGACAGGAAATGTGAACCTCCCGGGGCAGATACTTCAATATTGATTCCAGTTCACACACTCAGCATTGATCCCCCTGCCTGAGTTAGACAGGAAATGTGAACCGCACGGGGCAAATATTTCACTATTGATTCCAGTTCACACACTCAGCATTGACCCCCCTGCCTGAGTTAGACAGGAAATGTGAACCGCCCGGGGCAGATATTTCACTATTGATTCCAGTTCACACACTCAGCATTGACCCCCCTGCCTGAGTTAGACAGGAAATGTGAACCGCCCGGGGCAGATATTTCACTATTGATTCCAGTTCACACACTCAGCATTGATCACCCTGTCTGAGTAAGTCAGGAAATGTGAACCGCCCGGGGCAGATATTTCACTATTGATTCCAGTTCACACACTCAGCATTGACCCCTCCTGCCTGAGTTCGACAGGAGATGTGAACCGCCCGGTTCAGATATTTCACTATTGATTCCAGTTCACACACTCAGCATTGACCCCTCTGCCTGAGTTAGACAGGAAATGTGAACCGCCCGGGGCAGATATTTCACTATTGAATCCAGTTCACACACTCAGCATTGACCCCCCTGCCTGAGTTAGACAGGAAATGTGAACCGCCCGGGGCAGATATTTCACTATTGATTCCAGTTCACACACTCAGCATTGACCCCCCTGCCTGAGTTAGACAGGAAATGTGAACCGTCCAGAGCAGATATTTCACTATTGATTCCAGTTCACACACTCAGCATTCATCCCCCTGCCTGAGTTAGACAGGAAATGTGAACCGCCCGGGGCAGATATTTCACTATTGATTCCAGTTCACACACTCAGCATTGACCCCCCTGCCTGAGTTAGACAGGTAATGAGAACCGCCAGGGACAGATATTTCACTATTGATTCCAGTTCACACACTCAGCATTAACCCCCCTGCCTGAGTTGGACAGGAAATGTGATCCGCCCGGGGCAGATATTTCACTATTGAATTCAGTTCACACACTCAGCATTGACCCCCCCTGCCTGAGTGAGACAGGAAATGTGATCCGCCCGGGGCAGATATTTCACTATTGAATCCAGTTCACACACTCAGCATTGACCCCCCCTGCCTGAGTGAGACAGGAAATGTGAACCGCCCGGGGCAGATATTTCACTATTGATTCCAGTTCACACACTCAGTTTTGACCCCCTGCCTGAGTTAGACAGGAAATGTGAACCACCCGGGCAGATATTTCACTATTGATTCCAGTTCACACACTCAGCATTGATCCCCCTGCCTGAGTTAGACAGGAAATGTGAACCGCCCGGGGCAGATATTACACTATTGATTCCAGTTCACACACTCAGCATTCTCCCCCCCTGCCTGAGTTAGACAGGAAATGTGAACCGCCCGGGGCAGATATTTCACTATTGATTCCAGTTCACACACTCAGCATTGACCCCCCTGCCTGAGTTTGACAGGAAATGTGAACCGCCCGGGGCAGATATTTCACTATTGATTCCAGTTCACACAGTCAGCATTGACCCCCCTGCCTGAGTTAGACAGGAAATGTGAACCGCCCGGGGCAGATATTTCACTATTGATTCCAGTTCACACACTCAGCATTGACCCCCCTGCCTGAGTTAGACAGGAAATGTGAACCGCCCGGGGCAGATATTTCACTATTGATTCCAGTTCACACACTCAGCATTGTCCCCCCTGCCTGAGTTAGACAGGAAATGTGAACCGCCCGGGGCAGATATTTCACTATTGATTACAGTTCACACACTCAGCATTGACCCCTCCTGCCTGAGTTCGACAGAAAATGTGAACCGCCCGGTTCAGATATTTCACTATTGATTCCAGTTCACACACTCAGCATTGACCCCCCTGCCTGAGTTAGACAGGAAATGTGAACCGCCCGGGGCAGATATTTCACTATTGAATCCAGTTCACACACTCAGCATTGACCCCCCTGCCTGAGTTAGACAGGAAATGTGAACCGCCCGGGGCAGATATTTCACTATTGATTCCAGTTCACACACTCAGCATTGTCCCCCCTGCCTGAGTTAGACAGGAAATGTGAACCGCCCGGGGCAGATATTTCACTATTGATTACAGTTCACACACTCAGCATTGACCCCTCCTGCCTGAGTTCGACAGAAAATGTGAACCGCCCGGTTCAGATATTTCACTATTGATTCCAGTTGACACACTCAGCATTGACCCCCCTGCCTGAGTTAGACAGGAAATGTGAACCGCCCGGGGCAGATATTTCACTATTGAATCCAGTTCACACACTCAGCATTGACCCCCCTGCCTGAGTTAGACAGGAAATGTGAACCGCCCGGGGCAGATATTTCACTATTGATTCCAGTTCACACACTCAGCATTGACCCCCCTGCCTGAGTTAGACAGGAAATGTGAACCGCCAAGGCAGATATTTCACTATTGATTCCAGTTCACACACTCTGCATTGACCCCCCTGCCTGAGTTAGACAGGAAATGTGAACCGCCCGGGGCAGATATTTCACTATTGATTCCAGTTCACACACTCAGCATTCATCCCCCTGCCTGAGTTAGACAGGAAATGTGAACCGTCCGGGGCAGATATTTCACTATTGATTCACGTTCACACACTCAGCATTGTCCCCCCCTGCCTGAGTTAGACAGGTAATGAGAACCGCCAGGGACAGATATTTCACTATTGATTCCAGTTCACACACTCAGCATTAACCCCCCTGCCTGAGTTGGACAGGAAATGTGATCCGCCCGGGGCAGATATTTCACTATTGAATCCAGTTCACACACTCAGCATTGACCCCCCCTGCCTGAGTGAGACAGGAAATGTGAACCGCCCGGGGCAGATATTTCACTATTGATTCCAGTTCACACACTCAGCATTGACCCCCCTGCCTGAGTTAGACAGGAAATGTGAACCGCCCGGGGCAGATATTTCACTATTGATTCCAGTTCACACACTCAGCATTGACCCCCCTGCCTGAGTTAGACAGGAAATGTGAACCGCCCGGGGCAGATATTCCAATATTGATTCTAGTTCACACACTCAGCATCGTTCCCCCTGCCTGAGTCAGACAGGAAATGTGAACCGCCCGGGGCAGATATTTCACTATTGATTCCAGTTCACACACTCAGCATTGACCCCCCTGCATGAGTTAGACAGGAAATGTGAACCGCCCGGGGCAGATATTTCACTATTGATTCCAGTTCACACACTCAGCATTGATCCCCCTGCCTGAGTTAGACAGGAAATGTGAACCGTCCGTGGCAGATATTTCACTATTGATTCCAGTTCACACACTCAGCATTGTCCCCCCCTGCCTGAGTTAGACAGGTAATGTGAACCGCCAGGGACAGATATTTCACTATTGATTCCAGTTCACACACTCAGCATTAACCCCCCTGCCTGAGTTGGACAGGAATTGTGAACCGCCCGGGGCAGATATTTCACTATTGAATCCAGTTCACACACTCAGCATTGACCCCCCCTGCCTGAGTGAGACAGGAAATGTGAACCGCCCGGGGCAGATATTTCACTATTGATTCCAGTTCACACACTCAGCATTGACCCCCTGCCTGAGTTAGACAGGAAATGTGAACCGCCCGGGGCAGAAATTTCAATATTGATTCCAGTTCACACACTCAGCATCGTTCCCCCTGCCTGAGTCAGACAGGAAATGTGAACCGCCCGGGGCAGATATTTCACTATTAATTCCAGTTCACACACTCAGCATTGTCCCCGCTGCCTGAGTTAGACAGGAAATGTGAACCGCCCGGGGCAGATATTTCACTATTGATTCCAGTTCACACACTCAGCATTGACCCCCCTGCCTGAGTTAGACAGGAAATGTGAACCGCCCGGGGCAGATATTTCACTATTGATTCCAGTTCACACACTCAGTATTGACCCGCCTGCCTGAGTTAGACAGGAAATGTGAACCTCCCGGAGCAGATATTTCACTATTGATTCCAGTTCACACACTCAGCATTGACCCCCTGCCTGAGTTAGACAGGAAATGTGAACCGCCCGGGGCAGATATTTCACTATTGATTCCAGTTCCCACACTCAGAATTGACCCCCCTGCCTGAGTTAGCCTGGAAATGTGAACCGCCCGGGGCAGATATTTCACTATTGATTCCAGTTCACACACTCAGCATTGATCCCCCTGCTTGAGTTAGACAGGAAATGTGAACCGTCCGGGGCAGATATTTCACTATTGATTCCAGTTCACACACTCAGCATTGTCCCCCCCTGCCTGAGTTAGACAGGTAATGTGAACCGCCAGGGACAGATATTTCACTATTGATTCCAGTTCACACACTCAGCATTAACCCCCCTGCCTGAGTTAGACAGGAAATGTGAACCGCCCGGGGCAGATATTTCACTATTGAATCCAGTTCACACACTCAACATTGACCACCCCCTGCCTGAGTGAGACAGGAAATGTGAACCGCCCGGGGCAGATGTTTCACTATTGATTCCAGTTCACACACTCAGCATCGTTCCCCCTGCCTGAGTTAGACAGGTAATGTGAACCGCCAGGGACAGATATTTCACTATTGATTCCAGTTCACACACTCAGCATTAACCCCCCTGCCTGAGTTAGACAGGAAATGTGAACCGCCCGGGGCAGATATTTCACTATTGAATCCAGTTCACACACTCAGCATTGACCCACCTGCCTGAGTTAGACAGGAAATGTCAACCGCCCGGGGCAGAAATTTCAATATTGATTCCAGTTCACACACTCAGCATCGTTCCCCCTGCCTGAGTCAGGCAGGAAATGTGAACCGCCCGGGGCACATATTTCACTATTGATTCCAGTTCACACACTCAGCATTGACCCCCCTGCCTGAGTTAGACAGGAAATGTGAACCACCCGGCAGATATTTCACTCTTGATTCCAGTTCACACACTCAGCATTGACCCCCCTGCCTGAGTTAGACAGGAAATGTGAACCGCTCGGGGCAGATATTTCACTGTTGAATCCAGTTCACACACTCAGCATTGACCCCCCTGCCTGAGTTAGACAGGAAATGTGAACCGCCCGGGGCAGATATTTCACTATTGATTCCAGTTCACACACTCAGCATTGTCCCCCCTGCCTGAGTAAGACAGGAAATGTGAACCTCCCGGCGCAGATATTTCAATATTGATTCCAGTTCACACACTCAGCATTGATCCCCCTGCCTGAGTAAGACAGGAAATGTGAACCGCACGGGGCAGATATTTCACTATTGATTCCAGTTCACACACTCAGCATTGACCCCCCTGCCTGAGTTAGACAGGAAATGTGAACCGCCCGGGGCAGATATTTCACTATTGATTCCAGTTCACACACTCAGCATTGACCCCCCTGCCTGAGTTAGACAGGAAATGTGAACCGCCCGGGGCAGATATTTCACTATTGATTCCAGTTCACACACTCAGCATTGACCCCCCTGTCTGAGTAAGTCAGGAAATGTGAACCGCCCGGGGCAGATATTTCACTATTGATTCCAGTTCACACACTCAGCATTGACCCCCCTGCCTGAGTTCGACAGGAAATGTGAACCGCCCGGTTCAGATATTTCACTATTGATTCCAGTTCACACACTCAGCATTGACCCCCCTGCCTGAGTTAGACAGGAAATGTGAACCGCCCGGGGCAGATATTTCACTATTGATTCCAGTTCACACACTCAGCATTGACCCCCCTGCCTGAGTTCGACAGCAAATGTGAACCGCACGGGGCAGATATTTCACTATTGATTCCAGTTCACACACTCAGCATTGACCCCCCTGCCTGAGTTAGACAGGAAATGTGAACCGCCCGGGGCAGATATTTCACTATTGATTCCAGTTCACACACTCAGCATTGACCCCCCTGTCTGAGTAAGTCAGGAAATGTGAACCGCCCGGGGCAGATATTTCACTATTGATTGCAGTTCACACACTCAGCATTGACCCCCCTGCCTGAGTTCGACAGGAAATGTGAACCGCCCGGTTCAGATATTTCACTATTGATTCCAGTTCACACACTCAGCATTGACCCCCCTGCCTGAGTTAGACAGGAAATGTGAACCGCCCGGGGCAGATATTTCACTATTGAATCCAGTTCACACACTCAGCATTGACCCCCCTGCCTGAGTCAGACAGGATATGTGAACCGCCCGAGGCAGATATTTCACTATTGATTCCAGTTCACACACTCTGCATTGACCCCCCTGCCTGAGTTAGACAGGAAATGTGAACCGCCCGGGGCAGATATTTCACTATTGATTCCAGTTCACACACTCAGCATTGATCCCCCTGCCTGAGTTAGACAGGAAATGTGAACCGTCCGGGGCAGATATTTCACTATTGATTCCAGTTCACACACTCAGCATTGACCGCCCCTGCCTGAGTTAGACAGGTAATGAGAACCGCCAGGGACAGATATTTCACTATTGATTCCAGTTCACACACTCAGCATTAACCCCCCTGCCTGAGTTGGACAGGAAATGTGAACCGCCCGGGGCAGATATTTCACTATTGAATCCAGTTCACACACTCAGCATTGACCCCCCCTGCCTGAGTGAGACAGGAAATGTGAACCGCCCGGGGCAGATATTTCACTATTGATTCCAGTTCACACACTCAGCATTGACCCCCCTGCCTGAGTTAGACAGGAAATGTGAACCACCCGGGCAGATATTTCACTATTGATTCCAGTTCACACACTCAGCATTGATCCCCCTGCCTGAGTTAGACAGGAAATGTGAACCGCCCGGGGCAGATATTTCACTATTGATTCCAGTTCACACACTCAGCATTGTCCCCCTGTGCCTGAGTTAGACAGGAAATGTGAATCGCCCGGGGCAGATATTTCACTATTGATTCCAGTTCACACACTCAGCATTGATCCCCCTGCCTGAGTTAGACAGGAAATGTGAACCGCCCGGGGCAGCTATTTCACTATTGATTCCAGTTCACACACTCAGCATTGTCCCCCTCTGCCTGAGTTAGACAGGAAATGTGAACCGCCCGGGGCAGATATTTCACTATTGATTCCAGTTCACACAGTCAGCATTGATCCCCCTGCCTGAGTTAGACAGGAAATGTGAACTGCCCGGGGCAGAAATTTCAATATTGATTCCAGTTCACACACTCAGCATCGTTCCCCCTGCCTGAGTCAGGCAGGAAATGTGAACCGCCTGGGGCAGATATTTCACTATTGATTCCAGTTCACACACTCAGCATTGACCCCCCTGCCTGAGTTAGACAGAAAATGTGAACCGCCCGGGGCAGATATTTCACTATTGATTCCAGTTCACACACTCAGCATTGATCCCCCTGCCTGAGTTAGACAGGAAATGTGAACCGCCCGGGGCAGATATTTCACTATTGATTCCAGTTCACACACTCAGCATTGACCCCCCTGCCTGAGTTAGACAGGAAATGTGAACCGCCCGGGGCAGATATTTCACTATTGATTCCAGTTCACACACTCAGCATTGACCCCCCTGCCTGAGTTAGACAGGAAATGTGAACCGCCCGGGGCAGATATTTCACTATTGAATCCAGTTCACACACTCAGCATTGACCCCCTGCCTGAGTTAGACAGGATACGTGAACCGCCCGGGGCAGATATTTCACTATTGAATCCAGTTCACACACTCAGCATTGACCCCCCCTGCCTGAGTGAGACAGGAAATGTGAACCGCCCGGGGCAGATATTTCACTATTGATTCCAGTTCACACACTCAGCATTGACCCCCCTGCCTGAGTTAGACAGGAAATGTGAACCACCCGGGCAGATATTTCACTATTGATTCCAGTTCACACACTCTGCATTGACCCCCCTGCCTGAGTTAGACAGGAAATGTGAACCGCCCGGGGCAGATATTTCACTATTGATTCCAGTTCACACACTCAGCATTGATCCCCCTGCCTGAGTTAGACAGGAAATGTGAACCGTCCGGGGCAGATATTTCACTATTGATTCCAGTTCACACACTCAGCATTGACCGCCCCTGCCTGAGTTAGACACGTAATGAGAACCGCCAGGGACAGATATTTCACTATTGATTCCAGTTCACACACTCAGCATTAACCCCCCTGCCTGAGTTGGACAGGAAATGTGAACCGCCCGGGGCAGATATTTCACTATTGAATCCAGTTGACACACTCAGCATTGACCCCCCCTGCCTGAGTGAGACAGGAAATGTGAACCGCCCGGGGCAGATATTTCACTATTGATTCCAGTTCACACACTCAGCATTGACCCCCCTGCCTGAGTTAGACAGGAAATGTGAACCACCCGGGCAGATATTTCACTATTGATTCCAGTTCACACACTCAGCATTGATCCCCCTGCCTGAGTTAGACAGGAAATGTGAACCGCCCGGGGCAGATATTTCACTATTGATTCCAGTTCACACACTCAGCATTGTCCCCCTGTGCCTGAGTTAGACAGGAAATGTGAACCGCCCGGGGCAGATATTTCACTATTGATTCCAGTTCACACACTCAGCATTAACCCCCCTGCCTGAGTTGGACAGGAAATGTGAACCGCCCGGGGCAGATATTTCACTATTGAATCCAGTTGACACACTCAGCATTGACCCCCCCTGCCTGAGTGAGACAGGAAATGTGAACCGCCCGGGGCAGATATTTCACTATTGATTCCAGTTCACACACTCAGCATTGACCCCCCTGCCTGAGTTAGACAGGAAATGTGAACCACCCGGGCAGATATTTCACTATTGATTCCAGTTCACACACTCAGCATTGATCCCCCTGCCTGAGTTAGACAGGAAATGCGAACCGCCCGGGGCAGATATTTCACTATTGATTCCAGTTCACACACTCAGCATTGTCCCCCTCTGCCTGAGTTAGACAGGAAATGTGAACCGCCCGGGGCAGATATTTCACTATTGATTCCAGTTCACACACTCAGCATTGATCCCCCTGCCTGAGTTAGACAGGAAATGTGAACCGCCCGGGGCAGCTATTTCACTATTGATTCCAGTTCACACACTCAGCATTGACCCCCCTGCCTGAGTTAGACAGGAAATGTGAACCGCCCGGGGCAGATATTTCACTATTGATTCCAGTTCACACACTCAGCATCGTTCCCCCTGCCTGAGTCAGGCAGGAAATGTGAACCGCCTAGGGCAGATATTTCACTATTGATTCCAGTTCACACACTCAGCATTGACCCCCCTGCCTGAGTTAGACAGGAAATGTTTACCGCCCGGGGCATATATTGCACTATTGAATCCAGTTCACACACTCAGCATTGACCCCCCTGCCTGAGTTAGAGAGGAAATGTGAACCGCCCGGGGCAGATATTTCACTATTGATTCCAGTTCACACACTCAGCATTGACCCCCCTGCCTGAGTTAGACAGGAAATGTGAACCGCCCGGGGCAGATATTTCACTATTGATTCCAGTTCACACACTCAGCATTGTCCCCCCTGCCTGAGTAAGACAGGAAATGTGAACCTCCCGGGGCAGATATTTCAATATTGATTCCAGTTCACACACTCAGCATTGATCCCCCTGCCTGAGTAAGACAGGAAATGTGAACCGCACGGGGCAGATATTTCACTATTGATTCCAGTTCACACACTCAGCATTGACCCCCCTGCCTGAGTTAGACAGGAAATGTGAACCGCCCGGGGCAGATATTTCACTATTGATTCCAGTTCACACACTCAGCATTGACCCCCCTGCCTGAGTTAGACAGGAAATGTGAACCGCCCGGGGCAGATATTTCACTATTGATTCCAGTTCACACACTCAGCATTGACCCCCCTGTCTGAGTAAGTCAGGAAATGTGAACCGCCCGGGGCAGATATTTCACTATTGATTCCAGTTCACACACTCAGCATTGACCCCCCTGCCTGAGTTCGACAGGAAATGTGAACCGCCCGGTTCAGATATTTCACTATTGATTCCAGTTCACACACTCAGCATTGACCCGCCTGCCTGAGTTAGACAGGAAATGTGAACCGCCCGGGGCAGATATTTCACTATTGATTCCAGTTCACACACTCAGCATTGACCCCCCTGCCTGAGTTCGACAGCAAATGTGAACCGCACGGGGCAGATATTTCACTATTGATTCCAGTTCACACACTCAGCATTGACCCCCCTGCCTGAGTTAGACAGGAAATGTGAACCGCCCGGGGCAGATATTTCACTATTGATTCCAGTTCACACACTCAGCATTGACCCCCCTGTCTGAGTAAGTCAGGAAATGTGAACCGCCCGGGGCAGATATTTCACTATTGATTCCAGTTCACACACTCAGCATTGACCCCCCTGCCTGAGTTCGACAGGAAATGTGAACCGCCCGGTTCAGATATTTCACTATTGATTCCAGTTCACACACTCAGCATTGACCCCCCTGCCTGAGTTAGACAGGAAATGTGAACCGCCCGGGGCAGATATTTCACTATTGAATCCAGTTCACACACTCAGCATTGACCCCCCTGCCTGAGTCAGACAGGAAATGTGAACCGCCCGGGGCAGATATTTCACTATTGATTCCAGTTCACACACTCTGCATTGACCCCCCTGCCTGAGTTAGACAGGAAATGTGAACCGCCCGGGGCAGATATTTCACTATTGATTCCAGTTCACACACTCAGCATTGATCCCCCTGCCTGAGTTAGACAGGAAATGTGAACCGTCCGGGGCAGATATTTCACTATTGATTCCAGTTCACACACTCAGCATTGACCGCCCCTGCCTGAGTTAGACAGGTAATGAGAACCGCCAGGGACAGATATTTCACTATTGATTCCAGTTCACACACTCAGCATTAACCACCCTGCCTGAGTTGGACAGGAAATGTGAACCGCCCGGGGCAGATATTTCACTATTGAATCCAGTTGACACACTCAGCATTGACCCCCCCTGCCTGAGTGAGACAGGAAATGTGAACCGCCCGGGGCAGATATTTCACTATTGATTCCAGTTCACACACTCAGCATTGACCCCCCTGCCTGAGTTAGACAGGAAATGTGAACCGCCCGGGGCAGATATTTCACTATTGAATCCAGTTCACACACTCAGCATTGACCCCCCTGCCTGAGTCAGACAGGAAATGTGAACCGCCCGGGGCAGATATTTCACTATTGATTCCAGTTCACACACTCTGCATTGACCCCCCTGCCTGAGTTAGACAGGAAATGTGAACCGCCCGGGGCAGATATTTCACTATTGATTCCAGTTCACACACTCAGCATTGATCCCCCTGCCTGAGTTAGACAGGAAATGTGAACCGTCCGGGGCAGATATTTCACTATTGATTCCAGTTCACACACTCAGCATTGACCGCCCCTGCCTGAGTTAGACAGGTAATGAGAACCGCCAGGGACAGATATTTCACTATTGATTCCAGTTCACACACTCAGCATTAACCCCCCTGCCTGAGTTGGACAGGAAATGTGAACCGCCCGGGGCAGATATTTCACTATTGAATCCAGTTGACACACTCAGCATTGACCCCCCCTGCCTGAGTGAGACAGGAAATGTGAACCGCCCGGGGCAGATATTTCACTATTGATTCCAGTTCACACACTCAGCATTGACCCCCCTGCCTGAGTTAGACAGGAAATGTGAACCACCCGGGCAGATATTTCACTATTGATTCCAGTTCACACACTCAGCATTGATCCCCCTGCCTGATTTAGACAGGAAATGTGAACCGCCCGGGGCAGATATTTCACTATTGATTCCAGTTCACACACTCAGCATTGTCCCCCTGTGCCTGAGTTAGACAGGAAATGTGAACCGCCCGGGGCAGATATTTCACTATTGATTCCAGTTCACACACTCAGCATTGATCCCCCTGCCTGAGTTAGACAGGAAATGTGAACCGCCCGGGGCAGCTATTTCACTATTGATTCCAGTTCACACACTCAGCATTGTCCCCCTCTGCCTGAGTTAGACAGGAAATGTGAACCGCCCGGGGCCGATATTTCACTATTGATTCCAGTTCACACAGTCAGCATTGATCCCCCTGCCTGAGTTAGACAGGAAATGTGAACCGCCCGGGGCAGAAATTTCAATATTGATTCCAGTTCACACACTCAGCATCGTTCCCCCTGCCTGAGTCAGGCAGGAAATGTGAACCGCCTGGGGCAGATATTTCACTATTGATTCCAGTTCACACACTCAGCATTGACCCCCCTGCCTGAGTTAGACAGAAAATGTGAACCGCCCGGGGCAGATATTTCACTATTGATTCCAGTTCACACACTCAGCATTGATCCCCCTGCCTGAGTTAGACAGGAAATGTGAACCGCCCGGGGCAGATATTTCACTATTGATTCCAGTTCACACACTCAGCATTGACCCCCCTGCCTGAGTTAGACAGGAAATGTGAACCGCCCGGGGCAGATATTTCACTATTGATTCCAGTTCACACACTCAGCATTGACCCCCCTGCCTGAGTTAGACAGGAAATGTGAACCGCCCGGGGCAGATATTTCACTATTGAATCCAGTTCACACACTCAGCATTGACCCCCTGCCTGAGTTAGACAGGATACGTGAACCGCACGGGGCAGATATTTCACTATTGAATCCAGTTCACACACTCAGCATTGACCCCCCCTGCCTGAGTGAGACAGGAAATGTGAACCGCCCGGGGCAGATATTTCACTATTGATTCCAGTTCACACACTCAGCATTGACCCCCCTGCCTGAGTTAGACAGGAAATGTGAACCACCCGGGCAGATATTTCACTATTGATTCCAGTTCACACACTCTGCATTGACCCCCCTGCCTGAGTTAGACAGGAAATGTGAACCGCCCGGGGCAGATATTTCACTATTGATTCCAGTTCACACACTCAGCATTGATCCCCCTGCCTGAGTTAGACAGGAAATGTGAACCGTCCGGGGCAGATATTTCACTATTGATTCCAGTTCACACACTCAGCATTGACCGCCCCTGCCTGAGTTAGACAGGTAATGAGAACCGCCAGGGACAGATATTTCACTATTGATTCCAGTTCACACACTCAGCATTAACCCCCCTGCCTGAGTTGGACAGGAAATGTGAACCGCCCGGGGCAGATATTTCACTATTGAATCCAGTTGACACACTCAGCATTGACCCCCCCTGCCTGAGTGAGACAGGAAATGTGAACCACCCGGGCAGATATTTCACTACTGATTCCAGTTCACACACTCAGCATTGATCCCCCTGCCTGAGTTAGACAGGAAATGTGAACCGCCCGGGGCAGATATTTCACTATTGATTCCAGTTCACACACTCAGCATTGTCCCCCTCTGCCTGAGTTAGACAGGAAATGTGAACCGCCCGGGGCAGATATTTCACTATTGATTCCAGTTCACACACTCAGCATTGATCCCCCTGCCTGAGTTAGACAGGAAATGTGAACCGCCCGGGGCAGCTATTTCACTATTGATTCCAGTTCACACACTCAGCATTGACCCCCCTGCCTGAGTTATACAGGAAATGTGAACCGCCCGGGGCAGATATTTCACTATTGATTCCAGTTCACACACTCAGCATCGTTCCCCCTGCCTGAGTCAGGCAGGAAATGTGAACCGCCTAGGGCAGATATTTCACTATTGATTCCAGTTCACACACTCAGCATTGATCCCCCTGCCTGAGTTAGACAGGAAATGTGAACCGCCCGGGGCAGATATTTCACTATTGATTCCAGTTCACACACTCAGCATTGACCCCCCTGCCTGAGTTAGACAGGAAATGTTTACCGCCCGGGGCATATATTGCACTATTGAATCCAGTTCACACACTCAGCATTGACCCCCCTGCCTGAGTTAGAGAGGAAATGTGAACCGCCCGGGGCAGATATTTCACTATTGATTCCAGTTCACACACTCAGCATTGTCCCCCCTGCCTGAGTAAGACAGGAAATGTGAACCTCCCGGGGCAGATACTTCAATATTGATTCCAGTTCACACACTCAGCATTGATCCCCCTGCCTGAGTTAGACAGGAAATGTGAACCGCACGGGGCAAATATTTCACTATTGATTCCAGTTCACACACTCAGCATTGACCCCCCTGCCTGAGTTTGACAGGAAATGTGAACCGCCCGGGGCAGATATTTCACTATTGATTCCAGTTCACACACTCAGCATTGTCCCCCCTGCCTGAGTAAGACAGGAAATGTGAACCTCCCGGGGCAGATACTTCAATATTGATTCCAGTTCACACACTCAGCATTGATCCCCCTGCCTGAGTTAGACAGGAAATGTGAACCGCACGGGGCAAATATTTCACTATTGATTCCAGTTCACACACTCAGCATTGACCCCCCTGCCTGAGTTTGACAGGAAATGTGAACCGCCCGGGGCAGATATTTCACTATTGATTCCAGTTCACACACTCAGCATTGACCCCCCTGCCTGAGTTAGACAGGAAATGTGAACCGCCCGGGGCAGATATTTCACTATTGATTCCAGTTCACACACTCAGCATTGATCACCCTGTCTGAGTAAGTCAGGAAATGTGAACCGCCCGGGGCAGATATTTCACTATTGATTCCAGTTCACACACTCAGCATTGACCCCTCCTGCCTGAGTTCGACAGGAGATGTGAACCGCCCGGTTCAGATATTTCACTATTGATTCCAGTTCACACACTCAGCATTGACCCCCCTGCCTGAGTTAGACAGGAAATGTGAACCGCCCGGGGCAGATATTTCACTATTGAATCCAGTTCACACACTCAGCATTGACCCCCCTGCCTGAGTTAGACAGGAAATGTGAACCGCCCGGGGCAGATATTTCACTATTGATTCCAGTTCACACACTCAGCATTGACCCCCCCTGGCTGAGTTAGACAGGTAATGAGAACCGCCAGGGACAGATATTTCACTATTGATTCCAGTTCACACACTCAGCATTAACCCCCCTGCCTGAGTTGGACAGGAAATGTGATCCGCCCGGGGCAGATATTTCACTATTGAATCCAGTTCACACACTCAGCATTGACCCCCCCTGCCTGAGTGAGACAGGAAATGTGAACCGCCCGGGGCAGATATTTCACTATTGATTCCAGTTCACACACTCAGTTTTGACCCCCCTGCCTGAGTTAGACAGGAAATGTGAACCACCCGGGCAGATATTTCACTATTGATTCCAGTTCACACACTCAGCATTGATCCCCCTGCCTGAGTTAGACAGGAAATGTGAACCGCCCGGGGCAGATATTTCACTATTGATTCCAGTTCACACACTCAGCATTGTCCCCCCCTGCCTGAGTTAGACAGGAAATGTGAACCGCCCGGGGCAGATATTTCACTATTGATTCCAGTTCACACAGTCAGCATTGACCCCCCTGCCTGAGTTAGACAGGAAATGTGAACCGCCCGGGGCAGATATTTCACTATTGATTCCAGTTCACACACTCAGCATTGACCCCCCTGCCTGAGTTAGACAGGAAATGTGAACCGCCCGGGGCAGATATTTCACTATTGATTCCAGTTCACACACTCAGCATTGTCCCCCCTGCCTGAGTTAGACAGGAAATGTGAACCGCCCGGGGCAGATATTTCACTATTGATTACAGTTCACACACTCAGCATTGACCCCTCCTGCCTGAGTTCGACAGAAAATGTGAACCGCCCGGTTCAGATATTTCACTATTGATTCCAGTTCACACACTCAGCATTGACCCCCCTGCCTGAGTTAGACAGGAAATGTGAACCGCCCGGGGCAGATATTTCACTATTGAATCCAGTTCACACACTCAGCATTGACCCCCCTGCCTGAGTTAGACAGGAAATGTGAACCGCCCGGGGCAGATATTTCACTATTGATTCCAGTTCACACACTCAGCATTGATCCCCCTGCCTGAGTTAGACAGGAAATGTGAACCGTCCGGGGCAGATATTTCACTATTGATTCCAGTTCACACACTCAGCATTGTCCCCCCCTGCCTGAGTTCGACAGGTAATGTGAACCGCCAGGGACAGATATTTCACTATTGATTCCAGTTCACACACTCAGCATTAACCCCCCTGCCTGAGTTAGACAGGAAATGTGAACCGCCCGGGGCAGATATTTCACTATTGAATCCAGTTCACACACTCAACATTGACCACCCCCTGCCTGAGTGAGACAGGAAATGTGAACCGCCCGGGGCAGATGTTTCACTATTGATTCCAGTTCACACACTCAGCATCGTTCCCCCTGCCTGAGTTAGACAGGTAATGTGAACCGCCAGGGACAGATATTTCACTATTGATTCCAGTTCACACACTCAGCATTAACCCCCCTGCCTGAGTTAGACAGGAAATGTGAACCGCCCGGGGCAGATATTTCACTATTGAATCCAGTTCACACACTCAGCATTGACCCACCTGCCTGAGTTAGACAGGAAATGTCAACCGCCCGGGGCAGAAATTTCAATATTGATTCCAGTTCACACACTCAGCATCGTTCCCCCTGCCTGAGTAAGGCAGGAAATGTGAACCGCCCGGGGCACATATTTCACTATTGATTCCAGTTCACACACTCAGCATTGACCCCCCTGCCTGAGTTAGACAGGAAATGTGAACCACCCGGCAGATATTTCACTATTGATTCCAGTTCACACACTCAGCATTGACCCCCCTGCCTGAGTTAGACAGGAAATGTGAACCGCTCGGGGCAGATATTTCACTGTTGAATCCAGTTCACACACTCAGCATTGACCCCCCTGCCTGAGTTAGACAGGAAATGTGAACCGCCCGGGGCAGATATTTCACTATTGATTCCAGTTCACACACTCAGCATTGTCCCCCCTGCCTGAGTAAGACAGGAAATGTGAACCTCCCGGGGCAGATATTTCAATATTGATTCCAGTTCACACACTCAGCATTGATCCCCCTGCCTGAGTAAGACAGGAAATGTGAACCGCACGGGGCAGATATTTCACTATTGATTCCAGTTCACACACTCAGCATTGACCCCCCTGCCTGAGTTAGACAGGAAATGTGAACCGCCCGGGGCAGATATTTCACTATTGATTCCAGTTCACACACTCAGCATTGACCCCCCTGCCTGAGTTAGACAGGAAATGTGAACCGCCCGGGGCAGATATTTCACTATTGATTCCAGTTCACACACTCAGCATTGACCCCCCTGTCTTAGTAAGTCAGGAAATGTGAACCGCCCGGGGCAGATATTTCACTATTGATTCCAGTTCACACACTCAGCATTGACCCCCCTGCCTGAGTTCGACAGGAAATGTGAACCGCCCGGTTCAGATATTTCACTATTGATTCCAGTTCACACACTCAGCATTGACCCCCCTGCCTGAGTTAGACAGGAAATGTGAACCGCCCGGGGCAGATATTTCACTATTGATTCCAGTTCACACACTCAGCATTGACCCCCCTGCCTGAGTTCGACAGGAAATGTGAACCGCACGGGGCAGATATTTCACTATTGATTCCAGTTCACACACTCAGCATTGACCCCCCTGCCTGAGTTAGACAGGAAATGTGAACCGCCCGGGGCAGATATTTCACTATTGATTCCAGTTCACACACTCAGCATTGACCCCCCTGTCTGAGTAAGTCAGGAAATGTGAACCGCCCGGGGCAGATATTTCACTATTGATTCCAGTTCACACACTCAGCATTGACCCCCCTGCCTGAGTTCGACAGGAAATGTGAACCGCCCGGTTCAGATATTTCACTATTGATTCCAGTTCACACACTCAGCATTGACCCCCCTGCCTGAGTTAGACAGGAAATGTGAACCGCCCGGGGCAGATATTTCACTATTGAATCCAGTTCACACACTCAGCATTGACCCCCCTGCCTGAGTCAGACAGGAAATGTGAACCGCCCGGGGCAGATATTTCACTATTGATTCCAGTTCACACACTCTGCATTGACCCCCCTGCCTGAGTTAGACAGGAAATGTGAACCGCCCGGGGCAGATATTTCACTATTGATTCCAGTTCACACACTCAGCATTGATCCCCCTGCCTGAGTTAGACAGGAAATGTGAACCGTCCGGGGCAGATATTTCACTATTGATTCCAGTTCACACACTCAGCATTGACCGCCCCTGCCTGAGTTAGACAGGTAATGAGAACCGCCAGGGACAGATATTTCACTATTGATTCCAGTTCACTCACTCAGCATTAACCCCCCTGCCTGAGTTGGACAGGAAATGTGAACCGCCCGGGGCAGATATTTCACTATTGAATCCAGTTGACACACTCAGCATTGACCCCCCCTGCCTGAGTGAGACAGGAAATGTGAACCGCCCGGGGCAGATATTTCACTATTGATTCCAGTTCACACACTCAGCATTGACCCCCCTGCCTGAGTTAGACAGGAAATGTGAACCACCCGGGCAGATATTTCACTATTGATTCCAGTTCACACACTCAGCATTGATCCCCCTGCCTGAGTTAGACAGGAAATGTGAACCGCCCGGGGCAGATATTTCACTATTGATTCCAGTTCACACACTCAGCATTGTCCCCCTGTGCCTGAGTTAGACAGGAAATGTGAACCGCCCGGGGCAGATATTTCACTATTGATTCCAGTTCACACACTCAGCATTGATCCCCCTGCCTGAGTTAGACAGGAAATGTGAACCGCCCGGGGCAGATATTTCACTATTGATTCCAGTTCACACAGTCAGCATTGATCCCCCTGCCTGAGTTAGACAGGAAATGTGAACCGCCCGGGGCAGCTATTTCACTATTGATTCCAGTTCACACACTCAGCATTGTCCCCCTCTGCCTGAGTTAGACAGGAAATGTGAACCGCCCGGGGCAGATATTTCACTATTGATTCCAGTTCACACAGTCAGCATTGATCCCCCTGCCTGAGTTAGACAGGAAATGTGAACCGCCCGGGGCAGAAATTTCAATATTGATTCCAGTTCACACACTCAGCATCGTTCCCCCTGCCTGAGTCAGGCAGGAAATGTGAACCGCCTGGGGCAGATATTTCACTATTGATTCCAGTTCACACACTCAGCATTGACCCCCCTGCCTGAGTTAGACAGAAAATGTGAACCGCCCGGGGCAGATATTTCACTATTGATTCCAGTTCACACACTCAGCATTGATCCCCCTGCCTGAGTTAGACAGGAAATGTGAACCGCCCGGGGCAGATATTTCACTATTGATTCCAGTTCACACACTCAGCATTGACCCCCCTGCCTGAGTTAGACAGGAAATGTGAACCGCCCGTGGCAGATATTTCACTATTGATTCCAGTTCACACACTCAGCATTGACCCCCCTGCCTGAGTTAGACAGGATACGTGAACCCCCCGGGGCAGATATTTCACTATTGATTCCAGTTCACACACTCAGCATTGACCCCCCCTGCCTGAGTGAGACAGGAAATGTGAACCGCCCGGGGCAGATATTTCACTATAATTCCAGTTCACACACTCAGCATTGATCCCCCTGCCTGAGTTAGACAGGAAATGTGAACCGTCCGGGGCAGATATTTCACTATTGATTCCAGTTCACACACTCAGCATTGACCGCCCCTGCCTGAGTTAGGCAGGTAATGAGAACCGCCAGGGACAGATATTTCACTATTGATTCCAGTTCACACACTCAGCATTAACCCCCCTGCCTGAGTTGGACAGGAAATGTGAACCGCCCGGGGCAGATATTTCACTATTGAATCCAGTTGACACACTCAGCATTGACCCCCCCTGCCTGAGTGAGACAGGAAATGTGAACTGCCCGGGGCAGATATTTCACTATTGATTCCAGTTCACACACTCAGCATTGACCCCCCTGCCTGAGTTAGACAGGAAATGTGAACCACCCGGGCAGATATTTCACTATTGATTCCAGTTCACACACTCAGCATTGATCCCCCTGCCTGAGTTAGACAGGAAATGTGAACCGCCCGGGGCAGATATTTCACGATTGATTCCAGTTCACACACTCAGCATTGTCCCCCTCTGCCTGAGTTAGACAGGAAATGTGAACCGCCCGGGGCAGATATTTCACTATTGATTCCAGTTCACACACTCAGCATTGATCCCCCTGCCTGAGTTAGACAGGAAATGTGAACCGCCCGGGGCAGCTATTTCACTATTGATTCCAGTTCACACACTCAGCATTGACCACCCTGCCTGAGTTAGACAGGAAATGTGAACCGCCCAGGGCAGATATTTCACTATTGATTCCAGTTCACACACTCAGCATCGTTCCCCCTGCCTGAGTCAGGCAGGAAATGTGAACCGCCTAGGGCAGATATTTCACTATTGATTCCAGTTCACACACTCAGCATTGATCCCCCTGCCTGAGTTAGACAGGAAATGTGAACCGCCCGGGGCAGATATTTCACTATTGATTCCAGTTCACACACTCAGCATTGACCCCCCTGCCTGAGTTAGACAGGAAATGTGAACCGCCCGGGGCATATATTGCACTATTGAATCCAGTTCACACACTCAGCATTGACCCCCCTGCCTGAGTTAGAGAGGAAATGTGAACCGCCCGGGGCAGATATTTCACTATTGATTCCAGTTCACACACTCAGCATTGTCCCCCCTGCCTGAGTAAGACAGGAAATGTGAACCTCCCGGGGCAGATACTTCAATATTGATTCCAGTTCACACACTCAGCATTGTTCCCCCTGCCTGAGTTAGACAGGAAATGTGAACCGCACGGGGCAAATATTTCACTATTGATTCCAGTTCACACACTCAGCATTGACCCCCCTGCCTGAGTTAGACAGGAAATGTGAACCGCCCGGGGCAGATATTTCACTATTGATTCCAGTTCACACACTCAGCATTGACCCCCCTGCCTGAGTTAGACAGGAAATGTGAACCGCCCGGGGCAGATATTTCACTATTGATTCCAGTTCACACACTCAGCATTGATCACCCTGTCTGAGTAAGTCAGGAAATGTGAACCGCCCGGGGCAGATATTTCACTATTGATTCCAGTTCACACACTCAGCATTGACCCCTCCTGCCTGAGTTCGACAGGAGATGTGAACCGCCCGGTTCAGATATTTCACTATTGATTCCAGTTCACACACTCAGCATTGATCCCCCTGCCTGAGTTAGACAGGAAATGTGAACCGCCCGGGGCAGATATTTCACTATTGATTCCAGTTCACACACTCAGCATTGACCCCCCTGCCTGAGTTAGACAGGAAATGTGAACCGCCCGGGGCAGATATTTCACTATTGATTCCAGTTCACACACTCAGCATTGATCACACTGCCTGAGTTAGACAGGAAATGTGAACCGCCCGGGGCAGATATTTCACTATTGATTCCAGTTCACACACTCAGTAGTGACTCCGCCTGCCTGAGTTAGACCGGAAATGTGAACCGCCCGGGGCAGATATTTCACTATTGATTCCAGTTCACACACTCAGCATTGACCCCCTGCCTGAGTTAGACAGGAAATGTGAACCGCCCGGGGCAGATATTTCACTATTGAATCCAGTTCACACACTCAGCATTGACCCCCCTGCCTGAGTTAGACAGGAAATGTGAACCGCCCGGGGCAGATATTTCACTATTGATTCCAGTTCACACACTCAGCATTGATCCCCTTGCCTGAGTTAGACAGGAAATGTGAACCGCACGGGGCAGATATTTCACTATTGATTCCAGTTCACACACTCAGCATTGACCCCCCTGCCTGAGTTAGACAGGAAATGTGAACCGCCCGGGGCAGATATTTCACTATTGATTCCAGTTCACACACTCAGCATTGATCTCCCTGCCTGAGTTAGACAGGAAATGTGAACCGCACGGGGCAGATATTTCACTATTGATTCCAGTTCACACACTCAGCATTGACCCCCCTGCCTGAGTTAGACAGGAAATGTGAACCGCACGGGGCAGATATTTCACTGTTGATTCCAGTTCACACACTCAGCATTGACCCCCATGCCTGAGTTAGACAGGAAATGTGAACCGCCCGGGGCAGATATTTCACTATTGATTCCAGTTCACACACTCAGCATTGATCACCCTGTCTGAGTTAGACAGGAAATGTGAACCGCCCGGGGCAGATATTTCACTATTGATTCCAGTTCACACACTCAGCATTGACCCCCCTGCCTGAGTTCGACAGGAAATGTGAACCGCCCGGTTCAGATATTTCACTATTGATTCCAGTTCACACACTCAGCATTGACCCCCTGCCTGAGTTAGACAGGAAATGTGAACCGCCCGGGGCAGATATTTCACTATTGAATCCAGTTCACACACTCAGCATTGACCCCCCTGCCTGAGTTAGACAGGAAATGTGAACCGCCCGGGGCAGATATTTCACTATTGATTCCAGTTCACACACTCAGCATTGATCCCCTTGCCTGAGTTAGACAGGAAATGTGAACCGCCCGGGGCAGATATTTCACTATTGATTCCAGTTCACACACTCAGCATTGACCCCCCTGCCTGAGTTAGACAGGAAATGTGAACCGCCCAGGGCAGATATTTCAATATTGATTCCAGTTCACACACTCAGCATCGTTCCCCCTGCCTGAGTCAGACAGGAAATGTGAACCGCCCGGGGCAGATATTTCACTATTGATTCCAGTTCACACACTCAGCATTGACCCCCTGCCTGAGTGAGACAGGAAATGTGACCCGTCCGGGGCAGATATTTCACTATTGATTCCAGTTCACACACTCAGCATTAACCCCCCTGCCTGAGTCGGACAGGAAATGTGAACCGCCCGGGGCAGATATTTCACTATTGAATCCAGTTCACACACTCAGCATTGACCCCCCCTGCCTGAGTGAGACAGGAAATGTGAACCGCCCGGGGCAGATATTTCACTATTGATTCCAGTTCACACACTCAGCATTGACCCCCCCTGCCTGAGTTAGACTGGAAATGTGAACCGCCCGGGGCAGAAATTTCAATATTGATTCCAGTTCACACACTCAGCATCGTTCCCGCTGCCTGAGTCAGACAGGAAATGTGAACCGCCCGGGGCAGATATTTCACTATTAATTCCAGTTCACACACTCAGCATTGTGCCCGCTGCCTGAGTTAGACAGGAAATGTGAACCGCCCGGGGCAGATATTTCACTATTGATTCCAGTTCACACACTCAGCATTGACCCCCCTGCCTGAGTTAGACAGGAAATGTGAACCGCCCGGGGCAGATATTTCACTATTGATTCCAGTTCACACACTCAGCATTGACCCCCCTGCCTGAGGTAGACAGGAAATGTGAACCGCCCGGGGCAGATATTTCACTATTGATTCCAGTTCACACACTCAGCATTGACCCCCCTGACTGAGTTCGACAGGAAATGTGAACCGCTCGGTTCAGATATTTCACTATTGATTCCAGTTCACACACTCAGCATTGACCCCCTGCCTGAGTTAGACAGGAAATGTGAACCGCCCGGGGCAGATATTTCACTATTGAATCCAGTTCACACACTCAGCATTGACCCCCATGCCTGAGTTAGACAGGAAATGTGAACCGCCCGGGGCAGATATTTCACTATTGATTCCAGTTCACACACTCAGCATTGATCCCCTTGCCTGAGTTAGACAGGAAATGTGAACCGCCCGGGGCAGATATTTCACTATTGATTCCAGTTCACACACTCAGCATTGACCCCCCTGCCTGAGTTAGACAGGAAATGTGAACCGCCCAGGGCAGATATTTCAATATTGATTCCAGTTCACACACTCAGCATCGTTCCCCCTGCCTGAGTCAGACAGGAAATGTGAACCGCCCGGGGCAGATATTTCACTATTGATTACAGTTCACACACTCTGCATTGACCCCCCTGCCTGAGTTAGACAGGAAATGTGAACCGCACGGGGCAGATATTTCACTATTGATTCCAGTTCACACACTCAGCATTGACCCCCTGCCTGAGTGAGACAGGAAATGTGACCCGTCCGGGGCAGATATTTCACTATTGATTCCAGTTCACACACTCAGCATTGTCCCCACCAGCCTGAGTTAGACAGCTAATGTGAACCGCCAGGGAGAGATATTTCACTATTGATTCCAGTTCACACACTCAGCATTAACCCCCCTGCCTGAGTTGGACAGGAAATGTGAACCGCCCGGGGCAGATATTTCACTATTGAATCCAGTTCACACACTCAGCATTGACCCCCCCTGCCTGAGTGAGACAGGAAATGTGAACCGCCCGGGGCAGATATTTCACTATTGATTCCAGTTCACACCCTCAGCATTGACCCCCCTGCCTGAGTTAGACTGGAAATGTGAACCGCCCGGGGCAGAAATTTCAATATTGATTCCAGTTCACACACTCAGCATCGTTCCCGCTGCCTGAGTCAGACAGGAAATGTGAACCGCACGGGGCAGATATTTCACTGTTGATTCCAGTTCACACACTCAGCATTGACCCCCATGCCTGAGTTAGACAGGAAATGTGAACCGCCCGGGGCAGATATTTCACTATTGATTCCAGTTCACACACTCAGCATTGATCACCCTGTCTGAGTTAGACAGGAAATGTGAACCGCCCGGGGCAGATATTTCACTATTGATTCCAGTTCACACACTCAGCATTGACCCCCCTGCCTGAGTTCGACAGGAAATGTGAACCGCCCGGTCCAGATATTTCACTATTGATTCCAGTTCACACACTCAGCATTGACCCCCTGCCTGAGTTAGACAGGAAATGTGAACCGCCCGGGGCAGATATTTCACTATTGAATCCAGTTCACACACTCAGCATTGACCCCCCTGCCTGAGTTAGACAGGAAATGTGAACCGCCCGGGGCAGATATTTCACTATTGATTCCAGTTCACACACTCAGCATTGATCCCCTTGCCTGAGTTAGACAGGAAATGTGAACCGCCCGGGGCAGATATTTCACTATTGATTCCAGTTCACACACTCAGCATTGACCCCCCTGCCTGAGTTAGACAGGAAATGTGAACCGCCCAGGGCAGATATTTCAATATTGATTCCAGTTCACACACTCAGCATCGTTCCCCCTGCCTGAGTCAGACAGGAAATGTGAACCGCCCGGGGCAGATATTTCACTATTGATTCCAGTTCACACACTCAGCATTGACCCCCTGCCTGAGTGAGACAGGAAATGTGACCCGTCCGGGGCAGATATTTCACTATTGATTCCAGTTCACACACTCAGCATTGTCCCCACCTGCCTGAGTTAGACAGGTAATGTGAACCGCCAGGGAGAGATATTTCACTATTGATTCCAGTTCACACACTCAGCATTAACCCCCCTGCCTGAGTTGGACAGGAAATGTGAACCGCCCGGGGCAGATATTTCACTATTGAATCCAGTTCACACACTCAGCATTGACCCCCCCTGCCTGAGTGAGACAGGAAATGTGAACCGCACGGGGCAGATATTTCACTATTGATTCCAGTTCACACACTCAGCATTGACCCCCCTGCCTGAGTTAGACTGGAAATGTGAACCGCCCGGGGCAGAAATTTCAATATTGATTCCAGTTCACACACTCAGCATCGTTCCCGCTGCCTGAGTCAGACAGGAAATGTGAACCGCCCGGGGCAGATATTTCACTATTAATTCCAGTTCACACACTCAGCATTGTCCCCGCTGCCTGAGTTAGACAGGAAATGTGAACCGCCCGGGGCAGATATTTCACTATTGATTCCAGTTCACACACTCAGCATTGACCCCCCTGCCTGAGTTAGACAGGAAATGTGAACCGCCCGGGGCAGATATTTCACTATTGATTCCAGTTCACACACTCAGCATTGACCCCCCTGCCTGAGGTAGACAGGAAATGTGAACCGCCCGGGGCAGATATTTCACTATTGATTCCAGTTCACACACTCAGCATTGACCCCCCTGCCTGAGTTCGACAGGAAATGTGAACCGCCCGGTTCAGATATTTCACTATTGATTCCAGTTCACACACTCAGCATTGACCCCCTGCCTGAGTTAGACAGGAAATGTGAACAGCCCGGGGCAGATATTTCACTATTGAATCCAGTTCACACACTCAGCATTGACCCCCCTGCCTGAGTTAGACAGGAAATGTGAACCGCCCGGGGCAGATATTTCACTATTGATTCCAGTTCACACACTCAGCATTGATCCCCTTGCTTGAGTTAGACAGGAAATGTGAACCGCCCGGGGCAGATATTTCACTATTGATTCCAGTTCACACACTCAGCATTGACCCCCCTGCCTGAGTTAGACAGGAAATGTGAACCACCCGGGGCAGATATTTCACTATTGATTCCAGTTCACACACTCAGCATTGACCCCCCTGCCTGAGTTAGACAGGAAATGTGAACCGCCCAGGGCAGATATTTCAATCTTGATTCCAGTTCACACACTCAGCATCGTTCCCCCTGCCTGAGTCAGACAGGAAATGTGAACCGCCCGGGGCAGATATTTCACTATTGATTCCAGTTCACACACTCAGCATTGATCCCCTTGCCTGAGTTAGACAGGAAATGTGAAGCGCCCGGGGCAGATATTTCACTATTGATTCCAGTTCACACACTCAGCATTGACCCCCCTGCCTGAGTTAGACAGGAAATGTGAACCGCCCAGGGCAGATATTTCAATATTGATTCCAGTTCACACACTCAGCATCGTTCCCCCTGCCTGAGTCAGACAGGAAATGTGAACCGCCCGGGGCAGATATTTCACTATTGATTACAGTTCACACACTCTGCATTGACCCCCCTGCCTGAGTTAGACAGGAAATGTGAACCGCCCGGGGCAGATATTTCACTATTGATTCCAGTTCACACACTCAGCATTGACCCCCTGCCTGAGTGAGACAGGAAATGTGACCCGTCCGGGGCAGATATTTCACTATTGATTCCAGTTCACACACTTAGCATTGTCCCCACCTGCCGGAGTTAGACAGGTAATGTGAACCGCCAGGGAGAGATATTTCACTATTGATTCCAGTTCACACACTCAGCATTAACCCCCCTGCCTGAGTTGGACAGGAAATGTGAACCGCCCGGGGCAGATATTTCACTATTGAATCCGGTTCACACACTCAGCATTGACCCCCCCTGCCTGAGTGAGACAGGAAATGTGAACCGCCCGGGGCAGATATTTCACTATTGATTCCAGTTCACACACTCAGCATTGACCCCCCTGCCTGAGTTAGACTGGAAATGTGAACCGCCCGGGGCAGAAATTTCAATATTGATTCCAGTTCACACACTCAGCATCGTTCCCGCTGCCTGAGTCAGACAGGAAATGTGAACCGCACGGGGCAGATATTTCACTATTAATTCCAGTTCACACACTCAGCATTGTCCCCGCTGCCTGAGTTAGACAGGAAATGTGAACCGCCCGGGGCAGATATTTCACTATTGATTCCAGTTCACACACTCAGCATTGACCCCCCTGCCTGAGTTAGACTGGAAATGTGAACCGCCCGGGGCAGATATTTCACTATTGAATCCAGTTCACACACTCAGCATTGACCCCCCTGCCTGAGTTAGACAGGAAATGTGAACCGCCCGGGGCAGATATTTCACTATTGATTCCTGTTCACACACTCAGCATTGACCCCCCTGCCTGAGTTAGACAGGAAATGTGAACCGCCCGGGGCAGATATTTCACTATTGATTCCAGTTCACACACTCAGCATTGACCCCCCTGCCTGAGTTAGACAGGAAATGTGAACCGCCCGGGGCAGATATTTCACTATTGATTCTAGTTCACACACTCAGCATTGATCACCCTGTCTGAGTTAGACAGGAAATTGAACCGCCCGGGGCAGATATTTCACTATTGATTCCAGTTCACACACTCAGCATTGACCCCCCTGCCTGAGTTCGACAGGATATGTGAACCGCCCGGTTCAGATATTTCACTATTGATTCCAGTTCACACACTCTGCATTGACCCCGCTGCCTGAGTTAGACAGGAAATGTGAACCGCCCGGGGCAGATATTTCACTGTTGATTCCAGTTCACACATTCAGCATTGATCCCCCTGCCTGAGTTTGACAGGAAATGTGAACCGCCCGGGGCAGATATTTCACTATTGATTCCAGTTCACACACTCAGCATTGACCCCCCGCTGCCTGAGTTAGACAGGAAATGTGAACCGCCCGGGGCAGATATTTCACTATTGATTCCAGTTCACACACTCAGCATTGACCCCCCTGCCTGAGTTTGACAGGAAATGTGAACCGCCCGGGGCAGATATTTCACTATTGATTCCAGTTCACACACTCAGCATTGACCCCCCCTGCCTGAGTTAGACAGGCAATGTGAACCGCCCGGGGCAAATATTTCACTATTGATTCCAGTTCACACACGCAGCATTGACCCCCCTGCCTGAGTTAGACAGGAAATGTGAACCGCCCGGGGCAGATATTTCACTATTGATTCCAGTTCACACACTCAGCATTGACCCCCCTGCCTGAGTTAGACAGGAAATGTGAACCGCCCGGGGCAAATATTTCACTATTGATTCCAGTTCACACACTCAGCATTGACCCCCCTGCCTGAGTTAGACAGGAAATGTGAACCGCCCGGGGCAGATATTTCACTATTGATTCCAGTTCACACACTCAGCATTGACCCCCCTGCCTGAGTTTGACAGGAAATGTGAACCGCCCGGGGCAGATATTTCACTATTGATTCCAGTTCACACACTCAGCATTGACCCCCCTGCCTGAGTTAGACAGGAAATGTGAACCGCCCGGGGCAGATATTTCACTATTCATTCCAGTTCACACACTCAGCATTGACCCCCCTGCCTGAGTGAGACAGGAAATGTGAACCGCCCGGGTCAGATCTTTCACTATTGATTCCAGTTCACACACTCAGCATTGATTCCCCTGCCTGAGTTAGACAGGAAATGTGAACCGCCCGGGGCAGATATTTCACTATTGATTCCAGTTCACACACTCAGCATTGACCCCCCTGCCTGAGTTAGACAGGAAATGTGAACCGCCCGGGGCAGATATTTCACTATTGATTCCAGTTCACACACTCTGCATCGATCACCCTGCCTGAGTTAGACAGGAAATGTGAACCGCCCGGGGCAGATATTTCACTATTGATTCCAGTTCACACACTCAGCATTGATCTGCCTGTCTGAGTTAGACAGGAAATGTGAACCGCCCGGGGCAGATATTTCGCTATTGATTCCAGTTCACACACTCAGCATTGACCCCCCTGCCTGAGTTAGACAGGAAATGTGAACCGCCCGGGGCAGATATTTCACTATTGATTCCAGTTCACACACTCAGCATTGATCCCCCTGCCTGAGTTAGACAGGAAATGTGAACCACCCGGGGCAGATATTTCGCTATTGATTCCAGTTCACACACTCAGCATTGATCCCCCTGCCTGAGTTAGACAGGAAATGTGAACCACCCGGGGCAGATATTTCACTATTGATTCCAGTTCACACACTCAGCATTGATCCCCCTGCCTGAGTTAGACAGGAAATGTGAACCACCCGGGGCAGATATTTCACTATTGATTCCAGTTCACACACTCAGCATTGACCCCCCCTGCCTGAGTTAGACAGGAAATGTGAACCGCCCGGGGCAGATATTTCACTATTGAATCCAGTTCACACACTCAGCATTGATCCCCCTGCCTGAGTTAGACAGGAAATGTGAACCACCCGGGGCAGATATTTCACTATTGATTCCAGTTCACACACTCAGCATTGACCCCCCTGCCTGAGTTAAACAGGAAATGGGAATAGTGTAGATGGGCTTTAGAGGGGTTTCACAGGTCGGCGCAACATCGAGGGCCGACGGGCCTGTACTGCGCTGTACTGTTCTATGTTCTAAGAGGAAACCACACTGCTGTGGGTCTGGAGTCACGTGTAGGCCAGACCGGGTAAGGGCGGCAGATTTCCTTCCCTAAAGGACATTAGTGAACCAGGTGAGATTTTATCAATCATTAGACTTTAAATTCCAGATTTTCTTTATTGAATTAAAATGTCACCAGCTGCCAGAGTGGGATTCGATCCGGGGATCCCAGAGCATTCCCCTGGATTACTTGTCCAGTGACAAGGCCACTGTGCCACCTCCTCCTCTAATGATTTGGTGCCAGCACCTGTTGTGATGCAGCATCCTCTGTATTTAGCCGTGAGAATCCATTCCCAGCCTTTTGAAAAACAAGACAGATAAAGTGAGAAGACATTGTTTAATTTACTCCACAAGAAATACCTGGCAATGGGCTGCCTTTTATCGGAGCCATGACCTCACAGAGAATCCCTATAGTGCAGAATAAGGCTATTCGGCCCATTGAATCTGCACCCACCCTACCGAGGCCCACTCCCCACCATATCCCCATAACCCCAGCTAATCTTTGGGGACTAAGGGGCAATTAACATGACCAATCCCCCTAACCTGCACATCTTTGGACTGTGGGAGGAAACCGGAGCACCCGGAGGAAACCCACGCTGACACGGGGAGAACGTTCAGACTGGAAATGAACCCAGGTCCCTGGCACTGTGAGGCAGCAGTGTTAACCCGGGTCCTTGGCACTGTGAGACAGCAGTGTTAACCCGGGTCCCTGGCTCTGTGAGACAGCAGTGTTAACCCGGGTCCCGGGCTCTGTGAGACAGCAGTGTTAACCTGGGTGCCTGGCTCTGTGAGACAGCAGTGTTAAACCAGGTCCCTGGCACTGTGAGTCAGCAGTGTTAACCCGGGTCCCTGGCACTGTGAGACAGCAGTGTTAAACCAGGTCCCTGGCACTGTGAGACAGCAGTGTTAACCCGGAACCGTGCCGTGGCCACTGCAGTACCACTCCTGGCCACTGCAGTACCGCGCCTGGCCACTCCAGTACCACTCCTTGCCACTGCAGTACCACTCCTGGCCACTGCAGTACCGCTCCAGGCCACTGCAGCACCGCGCCTGGCCACTGCAGTACCGCTCCTGGCCACTGCAGTACCGCTCCTGGCCACTGCAGTACCGCGCCTGGCCACTGCAGTACCGCTCCAGGCCACTGCAGTACCGCTCCTGGCCACTGCAGTACCGCTCCAGGCCACTGCAGTACTGCTCCAGGCCACTGCAGTACCGCTCCTGGCCACTGCAGTACCGCTCCTGGCCACTGCAGTACCCCGCCTGGCCACTGCAGTACCGCTCCAGGCCACTGCAGTACCGCTCCTGGGCACTGCAGTACCGCTCCAGGCCACTGCAGTACCGCTCCTGGCCACTGCAGTACCGCTCCTGGCCACTGCCGTACCGCTCCTGGCCACTGCAGTACCACTCCTGGCCACTGCAGTATTGCTCCTGGCCACTGCAGTACTGATCCTGGCCACTGCAGTACTGCTCCTGGCCACTGCAGTATGACTCCTGGTCACTGCAGTACCGTGCCTGGCCACTGCAGTACCGCGCCTGGCCACTGCAGTACCGCTCCTGGCCACTGCAGTCCCGCTCCTGGCCACTGCAGTCCCGCTCCTGGCCACTGCAGTACCGCTCCTGGCCACTGCAGTCCCGCTCCTGGCCACTGCAGTACTGCTCCTGGCCACTGCAGTACCGCTCCTGGCCACTGCAGTACCGCTCCTGGGCACTGCAATACCTCTCCTGGGCACTGCAGTACCGCTCCTGGCCACTGCAGTACCGCTCCTGGCCACTGCAGTACCGCTCCTGGCCACTGCAGTACCGCTCCTGGCCACTGCAGTACTGCTCCTGGCCACTGCAGTACCGCTCCTGGGCACTGCAGTACCGCTCCTGGCCACTGCAGTACCGCTCCTGTCCACTGCAGTACTGCCCCTGGCCACTGCAGTACCGTGCCTGGCCACTGCAGTACCGCTCCTGGCCACTGCAGTACCGCTCCTGGCCACTGCAGTACCGCTCCTGGCCACTGCAGTACTGCTCCTGTCCACTGCAGTACTGCCCCTGGCCACTGCAGTACTGCTCCTGTCCACTGCAGTACCGCTCCTGGCCACTGCAGTACTGCTCCTGGGCACTGCAGTACCGCTCCTGGGCACTGCAGTACCGCTTCTGGCCACTGCAGTACTGCTCCTGTCCACTGCAGTACCGTGCCTGGCCACTGCAGTACTGCTCCTGGCCACTGCAGTACTGCTCCTGTCCACTGCAGTACCGTGCCTGTCCACTGCAGTACCGCTCCTGGCCACTGCAGTACCGCTCCTGGCCACTGCAGTACTGCTCCTGGGCACTGCAATACCGCTCCTGGGCACTGCAGTACCGCTTCTGGCGACTGCAGTATTGCTCCTGGCCACTGCAGTACCGCTCCTGGCCACTGCAGTACTGCTCCTGTCCACTGCAGTACTGCTCCTGTCCACTGCAGTACCGTGCCTGGCCACTGCAGTACCGCTCCTGGCCACTGCAGTACTGCTCCTGGGCACTGCAATGCCGCTCCTGGGCACTGCAGTACCGCTTCTGGCCACTGCAGTATTGCTCCTGGCCACTGCAGTACCGCTCCTGGCCACTGCAGTACTGCTCCTGGCCACTGCAGTACCGCTCCTGGCCACTGCAGTATTGCTCCTGGCCACTGCAGTACCGCTCCTGGCCACTGCAGTACATAGAACATAGAAAATACAGCACAGAACAGGCCCTTCGGCCCACAATGTTGTGCCGAACCTTTGTCCTAGATTAATCATAGATTATCATTGAATTTACAGTGCAGAAGGAGGCCATTCGGCCCTTTGAGTCTGCACCGGCTCTTGGAAAGAGCACCCTACCCAAACCCAACACCTCCACCCAACACCAAGGGCAATTTGGACATTAAGGGCAATTTAGCATGGCCAATCCACCTAACCCGCACATCTTTGGACTGTGGGAGGAAACCGGAGCACCCGGAGGAAACCCACGCAGACACGGGGAGGACATGCAGACTCCGCACAGACAATGACCCAAGCCGGAATCGAACCTGGGACCATGGAGCTGTGAAGCAATTGCGCTATCCACAATGCTACCGTGCTGCCCTTAAGAACAAATAAATCTACACTATATCATTTTACCGTCATCCATGTACCTATCCAATAGCTGCTTGAAGGTCCCTAATGTTTCCGACTCAACTACTTCCACAGGCAGTGCATTCCATGCCCCCACTACTCTCTGGGTAAAGAACCTACCTCTGATATCCCTCCTATATCTTCCACCTTTCACCTTAAATTTATGTCCCCTTGTAATGGTGTGTTCCACCCGGGGAAAAAGTCTCTGACTGTCTACTCTATCTATTCCCCTGATCATCTTATAAACCTCTATCAAGTCGCCCCTCATCCTTCTCCGCTCTAATGAGAAAAGGCCTAGCACCCTCAACCTTTCCTCGTAAGACCTACTCTCCATTCCAGGCAACATCCTGGTAAATCTTCTTTGCACCTTTTCCAGAGCTTCCACATCCTTCCTAAAATGAGGCGACCAGAACTGTACACAGTACTCCAAATGTGGCCTTACCAAAGTTTTGTACAGCTGCATCATCACCTCACGGCTCTTAAATTCAATCCCTCTGTTAATGAACGCGAGCACACCATAGGCCTTCTTCACAGCTCTATCCACTTGAGTGGCAACTTTCAAAGATGTATGAACATAGACCCCAAGATCTCTCTGCTCCTCCACATTGCCAAGAACTCTACCGTTAACCCTATATTCCGCATTCATATTTGTCCTTCCAAAATGGACAACCTCACACTTTTCAGGGTTAAACTCCATCTGCCACTTCTCAGCCCAGCTCTGCATCCTATCTATGTCTCTTTGCAGCCGACAACAGCCCTCCTTACTATCCACAACTCCACCAATCTTTGTATCGTCTGCAAATTTACTGACCCACCCTTCAACTCCCTCAATTAAGTCATTAATGAAAATCACAAACAGCAGAGGACCCAGAACTGATCCCTGCGGTACGCCACTGGTAACTGGGATCCAGGCTGAATATTTGCCATCCACCACCACTCTCTGACTTCTATCGGTTAGCCAGTTCGTTATCCAACTGGCCAAATTTCCCACTATCCCATGCCTCCTTACTTTCTGCATAAGCCTACCATGGAGAACTTTATCAAATGCCTTACTAAAATCCATGTACACTACATCCACTGCTTTACCTTCATCCACATGCTTGGTCACCTCCTCAAAGAATTCAATAAGATTTGTAAGGCAAGACCTACCCCTCACAAATCCGTGCTGACTATCCCTAATCAAGCAGTGTCTTTCCAGATGCTCAGAAATCCTATCCTTCAGTACCCTTTCCATTACTTTGCCTACCACCGAAGTAAGACTAACTGGCCTGTAATTCCCAGGGTTATCCCTAGTTCCTTTTTTGAACAGGGGCACGACATTCGCCACTCTCCAATCCCCTGGTACCACCCCTGTTGACAGTGAGGACGAAAAGATCATTGCCAACGGCTCTGCAATTTCATCTCTTGCTTCCCATAGAATCCTTGGATATATCCCGTCAGGCCCGGGGGACTTGTCTATCCTCAAGTTTTTCAAAATGCCCAACACATCTTCCTTCCTGACAAGTATTTCCTCGAGCTTACCAATCTGTTTCACACTGTCCTCTCCAACAATATCGCCCCTCTCATTTGTAAATACAGAAGAAAAATACTCATTCAAGACCTCTCCTATCTCTTCAGACTCAATACACAATCTCCCGCTACTGTCCTTGATCGGACCTACCCTCGCTCTAGTCATTCTCATATTTCTCACATATGTGTAAAAGGCCTTGGGGTTTTCCTTGATCCTACCCGCCAAAGATTGTTCATGCCCTCTCTTACCTCTCCTAATCCCTTTCTTCAGTTTCCTCCTGGCTATCTTGTATCCCTCCAATGCCCTGTCTGAACCTTGTTTCCTCAGCCTGACATAAGTCACCTTTTTCCTTTTAACAAGACCTCTCTTGTCAACCATGGTTCCCTCACTCGACCATCTCTTCCCTGCCTGACAGGGACATACATATCAAGGACACGTAGCACCTGTTCCTTGAACAAGGTCCACATTTCACTTGTGTCCTTCCCTGCCAGCCTATGTTCCCAACTTATGCACTTCAATTCTTGTCTGACAACATCGTATTTACCCTTCCCCCAATTGTAAACCTTGCCCTGTTGCACGTACCTATCCCTCTCCATTACTAAAGTGAAAGTCACAGAATTGTGGTCACTATCTCCAAAATGCTCCCCCACTAACAAATCTATCACTTGCCCTGGTTCATTACCCAGTACTAAATCCAATATTGCCCCTCCTCTGGTCGGACAATCTACATACTGTGTTAGAAAAGCTTCCTGGACACACTGCACAAACACCACCCCATCCAAACTATTTGATCTAAAGAGTTTCCACTCAATATTTGGGAAGTTAAAGTCGCCCATGACTACTACCCTATGACTTCTGCACCTTTCCAAAATCTGTTTCCCAATCTGTTCCTCCACATCTCTGTTACTTTTGGGGGGCCTGTAGAAAACTCCTAACAAGGTGACTGCTCCTTTCCTATTTCTGACTTCAACCCATACTACCTCAATAGGGTGATACTCCTCGAACTGCCTTTCTGCAGCTGTTATACTATCTCTAATTAATAATGCCACCCCCCCACCTCTTTTACCACCCTCCCTAATCTTATTGAAACATCTATAACCAGGGACCTCCAACAACCATTTCTGCCCCTCTTCTATCCAAGTTTCCGTGATGGCCACCACATCGTAGTCCCAAGTACCGATCCATGCCTTAAGTTCACCCACCTTATTCCTGATGCTTCTTGCGTTGAAGTATACACACTTCATCCCATCTCCGTGCCTGCAAATACTCTCCTTTGTCAGTGTTCCCTTCCCCACTGCCTCATTACATGCTTTGGCGTCCTGAATATCGGCTACCTTAGTTGCTGGACTACAAATCCGGTTCCCATTCCCCTGCCAAATTAGTTTAAACCCTCCCGAAGAGTACTAGCAAAGCTCCCTCCCAGGATATTGGTGCCCCTCTGGTTCAGATGCAACCCGTCCTGCTTGTACAGGTCCCACCTTCCCCAGAATGCGCTCCAATTATCCAAATACCTGAAGCCCTCCCTCCTACACCATTCCTGCAGCCACGTGTTCAACTGCACTCTCTCCCTATTCCTAGCCTCGCTATCACGTGGCACCGGCAACAAACCAGAGATGACAACTCTGTCTGTCCTGGCTTTCAACTTCCAGCCTAACTCCCTAAACTTGTTTATTACCTCCACACCCCTTTTCCTACCTATGTCGTTGGTACCAATGTGCACCACGACTTCTGGCTGCTCCCCCTCCCCCTTAAGGATCCTGAAGACACGATCCGAGACATCCCTGGCCCTGGCACCCGGGAGGCAACATACCTTCCGGGAGTCTCGCTCGCGACCACAGAATCTCCTATCTATTCCCCTAACCATTGAATCTCCTACAATTATTGCTTTTCTATTCTCCCCCCTTCCCTTCTGAGACCCAGAGCCAGACTCAGTGCCAGAGACCTGACCGCTAGGGCCTTCCCCCGGTAGGTCACCCCCCCCCCAACAGCATCCAAAACGGTATACTTGTTTTGAAGGGGAACGGCCACGAGGGATCCCTGCACTGTCTGCCTGTTTGTTTTTTTCCCCCTGACTGTAACCCAGCTATTCTTGTCCTGTACCTTGGGTGTGGTTACCTCCCTGTAACTCTTCTCAATCACCCCCTCTGCCTCCCGGATGATCCGAAGTTCATCCAGCTTCAGCTCCAGTTCCCTAACACGGTCTTTGAGTAGCTGAAGTTGGGTGCACTTCCCACAGGTATAGTCAGTGGGGACACCGGTGGTATCCCTCACCACCCACATCCTACAGGAGGAGCATGTAACTGGCCTAGCCTCCATCCCCTCTTACCTTAAAGAATATAGCTGCTGTGTGGACTAACTAGATCTCCGCCCTTCGACTCTGCTCCCAGTCAGCTACACTTCCTGTAAACTTCTGGCTCTCTTCACACTCTTTGCGGAAATGTCGGAAACAAAATGAAAGGAGCACCTTACTCCCTCCTCACCTAACTCCCTCGGTCACCAAACTCTCACTATCGCACTCAAAAAGCACCAAATTCAGCACTCCCTCGGTCACCAAACTCTCACTATCGCACTCAAAAAGCACCAAATTCAGCACTCCCTCGGTCACCAAACTCTCACTATCGCACTCAAAAAGCACCAAATTCAGCACTCCCTCGGTCACCAAACTCTCACTATCGCATACAAAAAGCACCAAATTCAGCACTCCCTCGGTCACCAAACTCTCACTATCGCACTCAAAAAGCACCAAATTCAGCACTCCCTCGGTCACCAAACTCTCACTATCTCACTCAAAAAGCACCAAATTCAGCACTCCCTCGGTCACCAAACTCTCACTATCGCACTCAAAAAGCACCAAATTCAGCACTCCCTCGGTCACCAAACTCTCACTATCGCACTCAAAAAGCACCAAATTCAGCACTCCCTCGGTCACCAAACTCTCACTATCGCACTCAAAAAGCACCAAATTCAGCACTCCCTCGGTCACCAAACACTCACTATCGCACTCAAAAAGCACCAAATTCAGCACTCCCTCGGTCACCAAACTCACTATCGCACTCAAAAAGCACCAAATTCAGCACTCCCTCGGTCACCAAACTCTCACTATCGCACTCAAAAAGCACCAAATTCAGCACTCCCTCGGTCACCAAACTCTCACTATCGCACTCAAAAAGCACCAAATTCAGCACTCCCTCGGTCACCAAACTCTCACTATCGCATACAAAAAGCACCAAATTCAGCACTCCCTCGGTCACCAAACTCTCACTATCGCACTCAAAAAGCACCAAATTCAGCACTCCCTCGGTCACCAAACTCTCACTATCTCACTCAAAAAGCACCAAATTCAGCACTCCCTCGGTCACCAAACTCTCACTATCGCACTCAAAAAGCACCAAATTCAGCACTCCCTCGGTCACCAAACTCTCACTATCGCACTCAAAAAGCACCAAATTCAGCACTCCCTCGGTCACCAAACTCTCACTATCGCACTCAAAAAGCACCAAATTCAGCACTCCCTCGGTCACCAAACTCTCACTATCGCACTCAAAAAGCACCAAATTCAGCACTCGGTGCAAACAAAGTCTGCACTGTAGGGGATCACTTTTATACTGTGAATCTAGCCTCTGAAAAACTGGCCTAATCCAATTAACTAATGAACAAGCTCCAGCTGCAAGTGCCTACAAGTAGAAGCCTGTTTAAAGCTGATTGAAAATTCACCTTCTTCTAAACCAAACAGCAACTTTTAAGTTAATTAACTAAATAAAAATGAAGCCTTGGACACTGCTCCTGGACACTGCAGTACCGCTCCTGGACACTGCAGCGCCGCTCCGGGCTGCAGCGCCGCTCCTGGACACTGCAGTACCACTCCTGGCCACTGCAGCGCCGCTCCTGGCCACTGCAGCGCCGCTCCGGGCCACTGCAGTACCCCTCCTGGCCACTGCAGTACCACTCCTGGCCACTGCAGCGCCGCTCCGGGCCACAGCAGTACCGCTCCTGGCCACTGCAGCGCCACTCCGAGCCGGGTTGGAGATCTGGTGACCAATCCCACAGGCAGGACTTCCTTTGAAGGGTAGGACGGGAATGCCGTCCTCTACCAAGTCGGCCAAAGCTCACTGTCCAGTGGGAATTCGAGAGTCAGCGGGAGCCCCTTTCCTTAAAATCCTCCCCACTGTCACTTTCCAGTCTGGAACTAACACAGCGAGAGCTCAGGGACAATCCAGCAGCTGGTTTAGCACAGGGCTAAATCGCGGGCTATGAAAGCAGACCAAGGCAGGCCAGCAGCACGGTTCAATTCCCGTACCAGCCTCCCCGAACAGGTGCCGGAATGTGGCGACTAGGGGCTTTTCACAGTAACTTCATTTGAAGCCTCCTTGTGACAATAAGCGATTTTCATTTTTTCATTTCATCCCACACGGACCTCTCCGTGATTTCACATTGAACAACTTCGATACTCTGCGCTCTGTGTCGAGGGCAGCAAAACGCCTGCAGCCGCACACTGTGACCGTTCTATATAAACCCAGATGGAAACGGGGTAGTGTGGACACCGTGGATCCTCTCGTGGTGGCAGATTGCTTTTTCTGGGTCCAGGGGTCCCATTAATCCTTTCTTCCATCGGGAGAATTTCAGTGGGAGCTCAGTTAGGGACACAGCCAGAAGCAGAAAGCCTATTCCCGCCAGTGAATTTGGATGAATCCTAATCGCAGAGGTCCTCCGGCCAGTAGACAATTGGGTCCCAATTTCTTGTAGATTTTCGGGCAGAAGTGTATCAACTTTTTAAAGTACTTCCCCAAAGTCTGTCTAAATTCCTGGCTACGTTTCTCAGTGTTTTCTCTCTCCTGTGTGTGTCCACCAACTCAACTAATCCAATCAAAGAACAAAGAACAAAGAAAAGTACAGCACATGAACAGGCCCTTCGGCCCTCCAAGCCTGTGCCGACCATGCTGCCCGTCTAAACTAAAATCTTCCACACTTCCGGGGTCCGTATCCCTCTATTCCCATCCTATTCATGTATTTGTCAAACATAAGAACATAAGAACTAGGAGCAGGAGTAGGCCATCTGGCCCCTCGAGCCTGCTCCACCATTCAATGAGATCATGGCTGAGCTTTTGTGGACTCAGCTCCACTTTCCGGCCTGAACACCATAACCCTTAATCCCTTTATTCTTCAAAAAACTGTCTATCTTTATCTTAAAAACATTTAATGAAGGAGCCTCTACTGCTTCACTGGGCAAGGAATTCCATAGATTCACAACCCTTTGGGTGAAGAAGTTCCTCCTAAACTCAGTCCTAAATCTACTTCCCCTTATTTTGAGGCAATGCCCCCTAGTTCTGCTTTCACCCGCCAGTGGAAACAACCTGCCCGCATCTATCCTATCTATTCTCTTCATAATTTTATATGTATCTATAAGATCCCCCCTCATCCTTCTAAATTCCAACGAGTACAGTCCCAGTCTACTCAACCTCTCCTCGTAATCCAACCCCTTCAGCTCTGGGATTAACCTAGTGAATCTCCTCTGCACACCCTCCAGTGCCAGTACGTCCTTTCTCAAGTAAGGAGACCAAAACTGAACACAATACTCCAGGTGTGGCCTCACTAACACCTTATACAATTGCAGCAGAACCTCCCTAGTCTTAAACTCCTTCCCTCTAGCAATGAAGGACAACATTCCATTTGCCTTCTTAATCACCTGTTGCACCTGAAAACCAACTTTTTGCGACTCATGCACGAGCACACCCAGGTCTCTCTGCACAGCAGCCTGTTTTAATATTTTATCATTTAAATAATAATCCCTTTTGCTGTTATTCCTACTAAAATGGATAACCTCACATTTGCCAACATTGTATTCCATCTGCCAGACCCTAGCCCATTCACTTAGCCTATCCAAATCCCTCTGCAGACTTCCAGTATCCTCTGCACTTTTTGCTTTACCACTTATCTTTGTGTCGTCTGCAAACTTGGACACATTGCCCTTGGTCCCCAACTCCAAATCATCTATGTAAATTGTGAACAGTTGTGGGCCCAACACTGATCCCTGAGGGACACCACTAGCTACTGATTGCCAACCAGAGAAACACCCATTAATCCCCACTCTTTGCTTTCTATTAATTAACCAATCCTCTATCCATGCTACTACTTTCCCCTTAATGCCATGCATCTTTATCTTATGCAACAACCTTTTGTGTGGCACCTAGTCAAAGGCTTTCTGGAAATCCAGATATACCACATCCATTGGCTCTCTGTTACCTACTGCACTGTTAATGTCCTCAAAAAATTCCACTAAATTAGTTAGGCACGACCTGCCCTTTATGAACCCATGCTGCGTCTGTCCAATGGGACAATTTCCATCCAGATGCCTCGCTATTTCTTGCTTGATGATAGATTCCAGCATCTTCCCTACTACCGAAGTTAAGCTCACTGGCCTATAATTACCCGCTTTCTGCCTACCTCCTTTTTTAAACAGTGGTGTCACGTTTGCTAATTTCCAATCCGCCGGGACCACCCCAGAGTCTAGTGAATTTTGGTAAATTATCACTAGTGCATTTGCAATTTCCCTAGCCATCTCTTTTAGCACTCTGGGATGCATTCCATCAGGTCCAGGAGACTTGTCTACCTTTAGCCCCATTAGCTTGCCCATCACTACCTCCTTGGTGATAACAATCCTCTCAAGGTCCTCACCTGTCATAGCCTCATTTCCATCAGTCACTGGCATGTTATTTGTGTCTTCCACTGTGAAGACCGACCCAAAAAACCTGTTCAGTTCCTCAGCCATTTCCTCATCTCCCATTATTAAATCTCCCTTCTCATCCTCTAAAGGACCAATATTTACCTTAGTCACTCTTTTTTGTTTTATGTATTTGTAGAAACTTTTACTATCTGTTTTTATATTCTGAGCAAGTTTACTCTCATAATCTATCTTACTCTTCTTTATAACTTTTTTAGTAGCTTTCTGTTGCCCCCTAAAGATTTCCCAGTCCTCTAGTCTCCCACTGATCTTTGCTACTTTGTATGTTTTTTCCTTCAATTTGATACTCTCCCTTATTTCCTTAGATATCCACGGTCGATTTTCCCTCTTTTTACGGTCCTTCCTTTTTGTTGGTATAAACCTTTGCTGGCACTGTGAAAAATCACTTGGAAGGTTCTCCACTGTTCCTCAACTGTTTCACCATAAAGTCTTTGCTCCCAGTCTACCTTAGCTAGTTCTTCTCTCATCCCATTGTAATCTCCTTTGTTTAAGCACAAAACACTAGTGCTTGATTTTACCTTCTCACCCTCCATCTGTATTTTAAATTCCACCATATTGTGATCGCTCCTTCCAAGAGGATCCCTAACTATGAGATCCTGAATCAATCCTGTCTCATTACACAGGACCAGATCTAGGACCGCTTGTTCCCTCGTAGGTTCCATTACATACTGTTCAAGGAAACTATCATGGATATATTCTATAAATTCCTCCTCAAGGCTGCCTTGACCGACTGGTTAAACCAATCAACATGTAGATTAAAATCCCCCATGATAACTGCTGTACCATTTCTACATGCATCTGTTATTTCTTTGTTTATTGCCTGCCCCACCATAATGTTACTATTTGGTGGCCTATAGATTACTCCTATCAGTGACTTTTTCACCTTACTATTCCTGATTTCCACCCAAATGGATTCAACCTTATCCTCCATAGCACCGATGTCATCCCTTACTGTTGCCCGGATGTCATCCTTAAATAACAGAGCTACACCACCTCCCTTACCATCCACTCTGTCCTTCCGAAAAGTTTGATACCCTCGGATATTTAACTCCCAGTCGTGACCATCCTTTAACCATGTTTCAGTAATGGCCACTAAATCATAGTCATTCACGATGATTTGCGCCATCAACTCATTTACCTTATTCCGAATACTACGAGCATTCAGGTAAAGTACACTTATGTTGGCTTTTTTACCTCTGTTCTTAATCTTAACACCTCGATCAGTAACCTCTCCTAAGTTATATTTCCTCTTAACCTTTCTCCTAATTTTCCTTGTCGTCGAACCCATATCTTCCTGTAACAACCTGCCGCGTCGCTTACCAATAATGTTTTCACTTCCCGTTTTATTTCTTTTAGTATTCCTGGTCCTATTCACTGAGCTCCCCTCAGTCACTGTACCTTGTACTGTCGCCCTTTTGGATTTTTGACTATGGCTTCTCTGCCTCACACTTTCCCCCTTACTGCCTTTTATTTCTGTCCCTGTTTTACTACCTTCCAACTTCCTGCATCGGTTCCCATCCCCCTGCCACATTAGTTTAAACTCTCCCCAACAGCTCTAGCAAACACCCCCCCAAGACATCGGTTCCAGTCCTGCCCAGGTGCAGACCGTCCGGTTTGTACTGGTCCCACTTAAGATGCCCCTTAAACGTCACTATCGTCCCTGCTTCCACCGCCTCCTCCGGCAGCGAGTTCCAGGCACCCACTACCCTCTGTGTAAAACACGTTAAAAAGAAGCAAAGAAAGGCCTTCCAGCATGACAGCAAAACACAAAATATCCAAATGCCTGACACCTGTAAGGCTGATAAATTTCCCAGCGAGACAGATAGAACTTTGGTGAAGGGTCAGGAGGGGCTTGTTCTCTATCTGACTTTCCAAACACACACAACAAATCCCACTCCCTATTGTCAGTGTAACAGGCAGCTCCCAGTATATAAGATGGAGACAAGGTGATAAAAGGTGTGGATAAAGTAGACATGGAGCAGATGCTTCCTCTTATGGGGAATTCGGAAACGAGACGTCACAGACTTTAGATCAGAGGAAGAAAGTTTAAAACAGATTTGAGGTGAAACTACTTCTCCCAAAGTGTTGTGAATCTGTGGAATTCGCCCCCACACCCAAAGATGTGCAGGTTCGGTGAATTGGCCACACTAAATTGCCTCTAAATTGGAAAAAATGAATTGGGTACTCTAAACGTATTTATTTTATTAAATTTAAGGGGGAGTTAGACAGATTTTCAATTGGTAATGGGGTGAAGGGTTATGGAGAACGGGCAGGACGGTGGAGTTGAGGTCAGGATGGCATCAGCCATGATCGAATGGCGGAACAGGGTCAAAGGGCAGATGCCCAAATTCTGCTCCTTTATATCTGATCGAATCTTATTAGCAACGCCACCCCTCAGGGAGATGAAATGAAATGAAAATCCCTTACTGTCACAAGTAGGCTTCAAATGAAGTTACTGTGAAAAGCCCCTAGTCGCCACATTCCGGCGCCTGTTTGTGGAGGCTGTTACGGGAATTGAACCGTGCTGCTGGCCTGCCTTGGTCTGCTTTAAAAGCCAGCTCTTTAGCCCTGTGCTAAACCAGCCCCAATGTGGACATTGGGGGATTGTGTGCAATGGGCTCCGTCAGCTCAGTTGCATCTCTTCAATATTCAAACTGTCTCAATGTGTCTCTGAAATCCAGCCCGGTCCCAGTTAGTGAGTTGTCCTGTGATGTGGACCAGTGTCATGGAGACCAGGATAGAGCCATGGGGAGGGGGTTGTTTTGGGCAGTACGACAGATTGGGTGATAGTGGATCAGGGCCTGATTTACACTCCAATCCATTCCACCAGAGTCAATGGGAATGAAAATGGAGCTGCTGCCCAGGATGGGTTTCAGGCCCTGCTTTACCCTCCAGCCTGTGCTGTCTGATTGGATCTCAGCTGGCCCAATAGGTGGCTGGTGTACGCTCACACATTGGTGCTCCTGTCCAAGACAAATTTAAACTGCTGCTGGAATCTTCACTGAGTTATCCAATCACACCTCAATGTCAATGAGGCTACAACAGGCAGATTAACCTCGCAGGTCTGGGAAGTGGGAACAATCCACGTTCCTCTCCAAAAACTCAATCTCCATTTTCCCACTGCCGCTGGCTTGAAATCCTGGAACTGACAACTTAACGATGTTGGTGTATCTGCACCACATGGAACGCAGCGTTTAAAAACAGGGCTCATCGCCATCTTAGAACACCAAGGAAAGGGTCATAAAAACCAACCTTGTCGACAACTCCCACATCCCAAGAAGCAATAATAAATACCATGTGACCACAATCTGCAATGACTCAACCAAATATGTTCCTGGTTAAAGTTTTTTACAGCTTCATTTTTCTACAGGATTGAGGAGCAATGGAACAATTTCAAATATAAAAATCAGCTCCACCTATTGCTCTGAAATGTGGGCCCTGTAAATGTCCCAATGGACAATTGAAATGAGGTTTCAGATCTGCCTTTGGGGCAGTTTTACTTCAGTGGTCAGTGGGTGCCCCAGATCTCCCGGACATTTCCAATGTCCTTGTTATTGAGTGAGGCACTCAGCTGATGTGATGACTTTGCATTGACAGAGCCACACACCATCGCCTGGCCTCTCTTCACAGTAACATTTACATGGTGCTTTGCAACTTCTGATGTTGAACTCATGAGAGACGAAGAAAAACATTGTCACAAGCTCAAAGTGACTTCACCTGCAACTGGACAAACTAAATTGCTGGATTTTCTACCCTGATATTCAAAATGGAACTGTAATTCTCTCTGACTCTTTATTCCCGGGATTAGTTACACAGATTGTCACAAGCCAGAAGCTGACAGGAATGAGGAGGTGGGTGGTGGGTGTGAGTGTGATTCCTCACAGCAGAGACTGGAGGGAATGATCCCGGGCATCCGGAAAGGGGGCAGGGAAAATATCTGGAAGTTATTGCAGCTGGGAAAGGTGAAGAGAATTCTGCACCAAAGAATGGCCAAGAGTTTCGATTTTGCCCTGGAGTGACTCAAATAGACCAGGGGCTCTGATTGGACAGACAGTCGGCGGGGATTGAACTATCTGTTCCTGCCCCCCTGTCCAATAGGAGCCCTTCAAAACATTAAAAAGATGTGTTGGAGGGCATTTTGTGATACTGGACTATGATATAAATTATAGGTGGCCCTGTCACTACATTTGTGCTCCTATATTACTTTTGAATAGTTCTGATGAAACAAAAGGTACTCAGTGGCTTCGATGCCTGTTTAGAAGAGGCAATGTGTAGAAATAGAGAGTGTATTCACAATGCTGTTAATATCAGAAAAGACACGAAAAGGCCGTTAGCTATTTCCGCGTATCCGGTGTGACGAGGTGACTGTGCTCAGAGGCTTTACCGATCGTCCACTCCCGTTGGGTGGCGGTCCTGGCTTGGCACTGTGTCACGATAAATTTCACCACCCGTTATTCACTCAACAGTCTGTGCGCCTCGGATTCCCAACTAACTCTGGCCGTCACGTGAGAGCTCAATTGCCCCCTTAATTCAGGCTCAGCATGGGGCCTCGAGCCGCCAATTAGTACGAAAGAAAATGGTATCGCGGACCAACAAAACAAAACCATAAAAATACATTTTAAACTGAGTCTGTTACTCACTTGGCCTTGATACCAGATTCGTTGGATGTGACCTCACCGTCCGTCCGCCTCGCCGTGTGACTCTAATTTCTGGCGGTCAACGGTTTGACTACTCGCCTTGTCCACCGGCTCGAGCGGCGTCCGGCTCAGCAACACCCCGCCAGACTACGCCAAGTGTTAGAGGTGAAAATATTCCCACGAAGGCCTGAGTATCAGTAACAAAAAGCAGTTTGTGTCAGAATTCTGGGAGACAAGCCCTGGGGACTCCGCAGCCTATTGACAGCACCCTTTCTCACTTGAGCTAAGGCTCACACGGGTTAATATACAGATTGAAGGGGCGGAATTAGTTGTTTTCTCATTTACATACAATCAATCAACTATATTCGCGTCACACTTATTACATGCGGTCCATCAATTTTCCAAGCATCCCCAATTATCACATATATGGTTAAAGTGGGTGTTGTCTTACCCGCCCCTAACTTCATACAGAAGTCATTGAAAACTAACATCATGATGTGTCCTGTCTCCAGCTGTAGACCTTGAGCTTATCAAGGATACATTGCAAGTCTTGTTCTGTGAAGCTGTTATCAGCGGCTGTTGGGACACTCTCTATACAGACCCACGCTTGGCTCTCATGAGACAGTTTACAGGGAATGAGGCTTGTTCAGCCATTTTATATCAGGGTGACAGAGACGACACGGTTAACACATCATGGAAAAGCGAGGCACAAGGCCGCTTTTCTGGGGTCCCCCCGGGGAGCCATGAGTCTGGCGTTCGGGTAAGAGCAAAATACTCTGGTAGAAAATAAACACTGATGAAAGATGGGTGGGATCCCGCGCAGCCCCCGTGGAACAGAGACAATGGTGAGATACACAGAAGTGAGATCAGACAAATAAAACAGGAGTCATCTTAGTTCACCAGTTAGAAGAACAAATGACTGAAATGAAGCCTTCACACCGTTTGGAAAACAGGCTAGTTTCAAGGAATTGAGCTCTGACTCCTTTAAGCACAGCAATAAAGCGAGTAAAGATAGCGGCAGTACAGACTGTGCAAACTGGCAACGACATCACAGAAAACTGCTCCAATTACGGCTAAAGACTGTCCTGGAATGTCTCAAGGAGAGGGGAAAGAATTAGGCTCCCTGGAAATGGACATTTTGAATCAACTAAAAGTTTAGACATGTCCAAAGGACAGGGAGGGAAAAAAATCAAATAAAGTAAAGTCCAAAAGATCAGAAAGGGGCTGAAACGCTCAATCAGCTTTTGTTCAGAAATATCTGAGGTTGACAAATCCCCCTCCCAAAACGGAAAATGGGGAGTAAAGTCAATACAAGATTATGGTTCGAAACGTAACAATGGATTCTTGTCCAGAATAACTTCAGATCGTTTCGAGCCGTCCAGATAAACTCGGCAGTAACTCAATTCAATTGAAGCAAAAATAACCATCCAGTCACATCTCTTTCAAACACTGGTTAAATAGCGAACATTGAAAATTGAATTCAGTTTGAAGAACAAGAAAGAAATTTGAGTAACATTGAAGGAAAGAATAAATAAAGTTTGAGGTCACGTACCAGATAAAAATGGCATCATGCCAAGTTCTCCGCCTCTTTCGATTCTGCACAAAAATGTAACCATTTCAGCAAGCAGGTCACCTGTACAAAGAAATATACGTCTCTGAGAATAGCTAATGCCTAGAAAGTTAATCAGTGGCAATTGACTGAAATGGAATAACATAGATAAAGTTTCATGCCGAATGAGAATGGTAGATTTTGTTCAGTATTTTAATGAAGCGATTGTGAAATTGCTGTCTCTTTACGCTGATATTTGCGACCTGTGAGAATGTGTGTGTTTGGTCTGTGAATGTTAATTTCTCTCTGGTAAGGTTCATCTTCGAAGAAAGTAACCTTGGGTTTATAATCTGGAATTTTAGAATAGGCTCCAGAAGGATTGTTACCTAACTTATTTTGGTGTGTCGGCTGACATTGTGATTTAAAAGATCATAGTTTGAGTGTAGTTAGCAATGACATTTCCAGGGTAATTTTGATACACAAGGGATTTTAATCAGGGTACAAAATCAAGTATGTAAGAATAATATTAGTTTTATGGTGTTCATTGGACGTTCGGACTGTTGAAATACATATGACAGCTGCAATACATATGACATATGACCAAGCCGGTGTTTCATTAGTTCAGGGTTAAAACTTCCCTGACACAAATACTTTGTGATCATCAGTAGGGTGAAACTAACCTGTCTCACAACGGAGATGTTTTAATTCTGAGACTGCAGGATTAGGTGTAAAGGACAGATGGGTAAATAAAATATGTCCATGATCATGTTTCTTGTTTAAACAAAAGTAGGCTGGTGACAACATGCCGTCTGGTAGAGAGCCCCGACACAGCGCAAAATTGGTTCAGTCATATATTCAACAACTTATTGTGTTTGATAATTTAAAATAAATGTTTAAAATTAGCTTGGAAATTAAAACTGCAGACAATGTGGAAGCTGGTTTTAAAAGGAAAAACACCCAACTCTGATTGAAAGCAAATCTATATTCCAAAAAACACATCGTTCTCAGATACTTGATCGCAGGAACTTGGCAGCAATCCAACTTTTACTCCACCCCCTTTTCAAACCAGCAGAGAATTGCCCCGGGCTGGGTTTGCCTGTCCACACTCTGAGCTCAGGCTTCGTCATTCTGATAAAGTAATAAAAGACAAAACAGCTGAAGATGTATTTTTAACTGGAACTGACAAATCTTAAGTTTTGAATTGTCAGATATATTCAGATGAGTTAACCCACTCTGTCCCATGCAGAATGGATCTTTGGTGTTAGAACATAGACATAGAACATGCAGTGCGGAACTTTACAAGTAACTATAAGTGCCTGGATATTTGCAGCAGCTTCAGGAATTTGAGACAGTTGAGTTATTGTAAACGGGCTAATTAACCAGGCAAATGCACGTCAAGGTCGGGTTCAAACCCAACAGAACGAGGAAAATGGATATGAACGGGTTGGAATATATATAAGGACAACTAACCCCTGCATAACCCACATGTTCGCCCAGACAGGAAAAGCTTTATACGGACAACACCTGGTGACGACCAGGACACTTTTCCACTTTTCCTTAAAACTTTGAGGTTAAACATTCAAGAAGGGCTGGAACGGCAGCAGCAGCTGTGGGGACTCGTGAGGGCTCTTGAGACCTCAGAACAACTACAAGCACTTCAAGGCGCTTGAACATCATTGGCTTGACAACGTACACAGGATGCAGGTAGATATATGAACTATGGTGCTTTATAGAATTTTAGTGACGGGATGTGCATCCCAGCAGCCAGAGACTGGACCAATGATATAGTTTATTTGAATGTTTGGTTACAGCTACATTCGGGGAAAGACATCGGATGCGAATACAACTTGTGTCTGTACTTCCCGCGTGTTCCGGTATTGTTTATAACATGAAATAAATCTGCGCAGTGTTTTTAGTCAGGTTGGTATGAAGCAGGCTGCCAATGACACGGGCTAGATTTTTAGGACATGACAACCTACACAGGGTTAGAAGAGGCAGAATCAATGATGCAGTGACTTGACTGAACACAGAAACTTCGATGGTAAAGTCACCGGACATACGGAGGTTAAATGCGAAGGTGGAACAACTTACAGGAATAAAGAAGAGAATATTAGGGAAAGCAGAGAAAGGTCTAGCCAGCTTGGGGAAGAGGGCCTGGATATACAATTGAATAGGACAACAGTGTTAGGTACACACACTGAGACATTCAACAATAATTAACAAACACATCGACCGAGAGAGGGAGACAGCCGGAAGGCTCTGACGGGGGCAGCTAAGACACAACCTTGATCTGATCTAAAGGGGGGAGGTGCCTGATTGAATAGACAGCCCGCTACTGGCTAAGCTAGCCAAATGACAAGGGACGCTGGACAACCGTACTCTGAAGGGAGTAACCAGAGTATACTCAGCGATCCCCGACTGTAAAATGGACGAGATGACGGGGGTACAGATGGTCCTGATGATCCCGATCATCACACTGGACTCAGGGCCATGCCCTCACAACCAACTGGAGGACATTGGAATGGTACAGGCTAACCCCTCCCTCAGGTACTATCTCATCGAGACCATAAAACCATAAGACATAGGAACGGAAGTAAGGCCATTCGGCCCATCGAGTCCACTCCACCATTCAATCATGGCTGATTTCAACTCCATTTACCCGCTCTCTCTCCGTTGCCCTTAATTCCTCGAGAAATCAAGAATTTATCAACTTCTGTCTTAAAGACACTCAACATCCCGGCCTCCACCGCCCTCTGTGGCAATGAATTCCACAGACCCACCACTCTCTGGCTGAAGAAATTTCTCCTCATCTCTGTTCTAAAGTGACTCCCTTTTATTCTCAGGCTGTGCCTTCGGGTCCTAGTCTCCCCTGCTAATGGAAACAACTTCCCTACGTCCACCCTATCTAAGCCATTCATTATCTTGTAAGTTTCTATTAGATCTCCCCTCAACCTCCTAAACTCCAATGAATATAATCCCAGGATCCTCAGACGTTCATCGTCTGTTAGGCCTACCATTCCTGGGATCATCCGTGTGAATCTCCGCTGGACCCGCTCCAGTGCCAGGATGTCCTTCCTGAGGTGTGGGGCCCAAAATTGCTCACCGTATTCTAAATGGGGCCTAACTAATGCCTTATAAAGCTTCAGAAGTACATCCCTGCTTTTATATTCCAAGCCTCTTGAGATAAATTACAACATTGCATTTGCTTTCGTAATTACAGACTCAACCTGCAAGTTTACCTTTAGAGAATCCTGGACTAGGACTCCCAAGTCCCTTTGCACTTCAGCATTCTGGTGGTATACAAAGAACAAAGAACAAAGAAATGTACAGCACAGGAACAGGCCCTTCGGCCCTCCAAGCCCGTGCCGACCATGCTGCTCGACTAAACTTCCTGGGTCCGTATCCCTATATTCCCATCCTATTCATGTATTTGTCAAGATGCCCCTTAAATGTCACTATCGTCCCTGCTTCCACCACCTCCTCCGGTAGCGAGTTCCAGGCACCCACTACCCTCTGCGTAAAAAACTTGCCTCGTACATCTACTCTAAACCTTGCCCCTCTCACCTTAAACCTATGCCCCCTAATAATTGACCCCTCTACCCTGGGGAAAAGCCTCTGACTATCCACTCTGTCTATGCCCCTCATAATTTTGTATACCTCTATCAGGTCTCCCCTCAACCTCCTTCGTTCCATGAGAACAAACCGAGTTTATTCAACCGCTCCTCATAGCTAATGCCCTCCATACCAGGCAACATTCTGGTAAATCTCTTCTGCACCCTCTCTAAAGCCTCCACATCCTTCTGGTAGTGTGGCGACCAGAATTGAACACTATACTCCAAGTGTGGCCTAACTAAGGTTCTATACAGCTGCAACATGACTTGCCAATTCTTATACTCAATGCCCCGGCCAATGAAGGCAAGCATGCCGTATGCCTTCTTGACTACCTTCTCCACCTGTGTTGCCCCTTTCAATGACCTGTGGACCTGTACTCCTAGATCTCTTTGACTTTCAATACTCTTGAGGGTTCTACCATTCACTGTATATTCCCTACCTGCATTAGACATTCCAAAATGCATTACCTCACATTTGTCCGGATTAAACTCCATCTGCCATCTCTCCGCCCAAGTCTCCAAACAATCTAAATCCTGCTGTATCCTCTGACAGTCCTCATCGCTATCCGCAATTCCACCAACCTTTGTGTCATCTGCAAACTTATTAATCAGACCAGTTACATTTTCCTCCAAATCATTTATATATACTACAAAAAGCAAAGGTCCCAGCACTGATCCCTGTGGAACACCACTGGTCACAGCCCTCCAATTAGAAAAGCATCCTTCCATTGCTACGCTCTACCTTCTATGACCTAGCCAGTTCTGTATCCACCTTGCCAGCTCACCCCTGATCCCGTGTGACTTCACCTTTTGACTAGTCTACCATGCGGGACCTTGTCAAAGGCCTTACTGAAGTCCATATAGACAACATCCACTGCCCTACCTGCATCAATCATCTTAGTGACCTCCTCGAAAAACCCTATCAAGTTAGTGAGACACGACCTCCCCTTCACAAAACCATGCTGCCTCTCACTAATACGTCCATTTGCTTCCAAATGGGAGTAGATCCTGTCTCGAAGAATTCTCTCCAGTAATTTCCCTACCACTGAAGTAAGGCTCACCGGCCTGTAGTTCCCTGGATTAACCTTGCTACCCTTCTTAAACAGAGGAACAACATTGGCTATTCTCCAGTCCTCCGGGACATCCCCTGAAGACAGTGAGGATCCAAAGATTTCTGTCAAGGCCTCAGCAATTTCCTCTCCAGCCTCCTTCAGTATTCTGGGGTAGATCCGATCAAGCCCTGGGGACTTATCTACCTTAATATTTTTTAAGACACCCAACACCTCGTCTTTTTGGATCTCAATGTGACCCAGGCTATCTACACACCCTTCTCCAGACTCAACATCTACCAATTTCTTCTCTTTGGTGAATACTGATGCAAAGTATTCATTTAGTACCTCGCCCATTTCCTCTGGCTCCACACATAGATTCCCTTGCCTATCCTTCAGTGGGCCAACCCTTTCCCTGGCTACCCTCTTGCTTTTTATGTACGTGTAAAAAGCCTTTGGATTTTCCTTCACCCTATTTGCCAATGACTTTTTGTGACCCCTTCTAGCCCTCCTGACTCCTTGCTTAAGTTCCTTCCTACTTTCCTTATATTCCACGCAGGCATCGTCTGTTCCCAGCCTTTTAGCCCTTGACAAATGCCTCCTTTTTCTTTTTGACAAGGCCTACAATATCTCTCGTTATCCAAGGTTCCCGAAAATTGCCGTATTTATCCTTCTTCCTCACAGGAACATGCCGGTCCTGAATTCCTTTCAACTGCCACTTGAAAGCCTCCCACATGTCAGATGTTGATTTGCCCTCAAACATCTGCCCCCAATCTATGTTCTTCAGTTCCCGCCTAATATTGTTATAATTAGCCTTCCCCCAATTTAGCACATTCATCCTAGGACCACTCTTATCCTTGTCCACCAGTACTTTAAAACTTACTGAATTGTGGTCACTGTTACCGAAATGCTCCCCTACTGAAACATCTACCACCTGGCCGGGCTCATTCCCCAATACCAGGTCCAGTACCGCCCCTTCCCTAGTTGGACTGTCTACATATTGTTTTAAGAAGCCCTCCTGGATGCTCCTTACAAACTCCGCCCCGTCTAAGCCCCGGGACTAAGTGAGTCCCAGTCAATGTTGGGGAAGTTGAAGTCTCCCATCACCACAACCCTGTTGTTTTTACTCTTTTCCAAAATCTGTCTACCTATCTGCTCCTCTATCTCCCGCTGGCTGTTGGGAGGCCTGTAATAAGCCCCCAACATTGTGACTGCACCCTTCTTATCCCTGATCTCTACCCATATAGCCTCACTGCCCTCTGAGGTGTCCTCCCGCAGTACAGCTATGATATTCTCCCGAACCAGTAGCGCAACTCCGCCTCCCGTTTTACATCCCCCTCTATCCCGCCTGAAACATCTAAATCCTGGAACGTTTAGCTGCCAATCCTGCCCTTCCCTCAACCAGGTCTCTGTAATGGCAACAACATCATAGTTCCAAGTACTAATCCAAGCTCTAAGTTCATCTGCCTTACCCGTAATACTTCTTGCATTAAAACATATGCACTTCAGGCCACCAGACCCGCTGTGTTCAGCAACTTCTCCCTGTCTGCTCTGCCTCAGAGCCACACTGTCCCTATTCCCCAGTTCTCCCTCAATGCTCTCACCTGCTGACCTATTGCTCCCGTACCCACCTCCCTGCCATACTAGTTTAAACCAGTATGGTATGTATTAGGGGTAATACGGTACACGACGAGTCGACAGGCTATTGGTGGAGGGATGCCAGGTCCTGATAGGATCTGCCACCTACTGGACTCCACCCACAAATGCCGGTATAAGAATCCAGTTTTTCCCTCCATTTCCCTCAGCAGTTGCATTCTGTAACCACGCTGCTGGGGATAAAGTTCTGCTTAATAAAGCCTTCAATTGACATTACCTCAACCTGCCTCGCGTCATATTGATGGTGCTACAAGCATTATGAATTTTGTCACCGTTTAGAAAATAGTCCATGCCTCTCTTCTTTTTTCCAAAGTGCAAGACCTCGCACTTGCCCACGTTGAATTTCATCAGCCATTTCTTGGACCACTCTCCTAAACTGTCTAAATCTTTCTGCAGACTCCCCACCCCCTCCATACTACCTGCCCCTCCACCTATCTTTGTATCATCGGCAAACTTAGCCAGAATGCCCCCAGTCCCGTCATCTAGATCGTTAATATATAAAGAGAACAGGTGCGGCCCCAACACTGAACCCTGCGGGACACCACTAGTCACCGGTTGCCATTCCGAAAAAGAACCTTTTATCCCAACTCTCTGCCTTCTGCCTGACAGCCAATCGTCAATCCATGTTAGTACCTTGCCTCGAATACCATGGGCCCTTATTTTACTCAGCAGTCTCCCGTGAGGCACCTTATCAAAGGCATTTTGGAAGTCAAGATCGATAACATCCATTGGCTCTCCTTGGTCTAACCTATTTGTTATCTCTTCAAAGAACTCTAACAGGTTTGTCAGGCACGACCTCCCCTTACTAAATCCATGCTGACTTGTCCTAATCCGACCCTGGGCGTCCAAGAATTTAGAAACCTCATCCTTAACAATGGATTCTAGAATCTTGCCAACATCCGAGGTTAGGCTAATTGGCCTATAATTTTCCATCTTGTTCCTTGTTCCCTTCTTGAACAGGGGGGTTACAACAACGATTTTCCAATCCTCTGGGACTTTCCCTGACTCCTGTGACTTTTGAAAGATCATAACTAACGCCTCCACTATTTCTTCAGCTATCTCCTTTACAACTCTAGGATGTAGCCCATCTGGGCCCGGAGATTTATCAATTTTTGGACCTCTTAGTTTCTCTAGCACTTTCTCCTTTGTGATGGCTACCATATTCAACTCTGCCCCCTGACTCTCCTGAAATGTTGGGATATTACTCATGTCTTCTACTGTAAAGACTGACGCAAAGTACTTATTTAGTTCCTCAGCTATTTCCTTGTCTCCCATCACTAGATTACCAGCGTCATTTTGGAGTGGCCCAATGTCTACTTTTGCCTCCCGTTTGTTTTTAATGTATTTAAATAAACTTTTACCCTAATGTTACTGGCTAGCCTACCTTCATATTTGATCCTCTCTTTCCTTATTTCTCTCTTTGTTATCCTCTGTTTGTTTTTGTAGCCTTCCCAATCTTCTGACTTCCCACTACTCTGCCACATTATAGGCTTTCTCTTTTGCTTTGATGCATTCCCTAACTTCCTTTGTCAGCCATGGCTGCCTAATCCCCCCTCTGATAACCTTTCTTTTCTTTGGGATGAACCTCTGTACTATGTCCTCAATTACTCCCAGAAACTCCTGCCATTGCTGTTCTACTGTCTTTCCCACTAGGGTCTGCTCCCAGTCGATTTTCGTCAGTTCCTCCCTCATGCCCCTGTAGTTACCTTTATTTAACTGGAACACCTTTACATCTGATTCGACCTTCTTTCTTTCAAATTGGAGATTGAATTCGACCATAATATGATCACTGCCTCCTAAGTGTTCCCTTACTTTAAGATCTTTAATCAAGTCTGGCTCATTACATAACACTAAGTCCAGAATGGCCTGTTCCCTCGTGGGCTCCATCACAAGCTGTTCCAAAAAGCCCTCCTGTAAACATTCAATGAATTCCCTTTCCTTGGGTCCACTGGCAGCATTATTTACCCAGTCCACCTGCATACTGAAGTCCCCCATGATCACTGTGACCTTGCCTTTCTGACATGCACTTTCTATTTCGTGGTGCATTTTGTGCCCCTGATCCTGACCACTGTTAGGAGGCCTGTACATAACTCCCATTATGGTTTTTTTGCCTTTGTGGTTCCTCAACTCTACCCACACAGACTCCACATCATCTGACCCTATGTCGTTTAGTGCTATTGATTTAATTTCATTCCTAATTAACAAGGCAACCCCGCCCCCTCTGCCCACCTCTCTGTCTTTTCGATAGGTTGTGAATCCCTGGATGTTTAAATGCCAGTCCTGAACCCCCTGCAACCACGTCTCTGTGATGCCAACCACATCATACCTGCCAGTCACAATCTGGGCCACAAGCTCATCTATTATTTTGTGTCTTTCATGTTTTTTCTTTTCTTTAAAATAAATGTTCAAATTTAGTTTTCAAAATAGTGGCAAGTGGTTTGAAATTCGTCCTCTGACTTCAGACACCTTCTCAGTAAATACAAATTACAAATTGTTGTGATAACTTGTTCAAGTTTCCCTTTGGGATTTGGGTAGCCTGGCACTTACTCCCTGTCACATCATAACAAGAGAAAGAAGCATCAAACATCATCAGTTTCTGAATGAGTGAAGACTCCAGTCATTTGGGTGATGTTACTATGAAAATTCAATTACCAGAGTCCCCACATCCGATCTCGGGACTTAATCCTGGAATTCTATGTCTGTCTCCCAGGGGAGGAACATCGCAGAGCAGGACACCTGCCTCTATATTGGTTACACAGTTGACCCCATCTCAAATCCCAGGATCCGGAAGATTAGAATGTTTTGAGGATGTGGTTGCGATTGTATATCTAATTGAGCTGTCGGACTGAGAGAGGTTTGGAGGGATGTCACTGTGTTATCTTGCTGCAATATCAGTGGGACCACGGATGGATCTCTGTGTCTATTCGGAACTCCAGATATGCGTTATCCCTTCTTAGTTCCCAAATAATAGAGATTCAAACTGCTTTTTGGCAAAGTTTTGTTGAACTTCATTGTCAGCTTTAGTGTCCACTGGTAAACTTTGGTTCCAATACAGACTGAGGTCAGGTTAATTGTCTTTAGCGAATACAGTGGTTGAGTTTAAAATACAAATCGTGGTAATTCTTCAAATCATCATACACAGTACAAAATGAGGGATTGATTTAAACAAAAGAAAATTGGCGATTGAGCAAAAGCAAGCAGCAAAGAAATAGGTTTCAGAAAGAGGTAGACTGATCCCGGAATGGATTATTCCATCCCGACAAGTGATTTTTAAGGAGATTATTATCTTAAAGTCTCACCTTCTTTTCATCTCTGATTGGTTTTACCTAATTTATAATCCACTCAATTCGACCAAAGTGTCTGTCTGTCAATTTTGAGAGAGATATGTATTTCGGAAGTTGGTGTGAATTTTCCATTCCATCGCCTGCCAATTTTCCAACTTATCCACAAACGCATCTCAACATTATTGGAGAACATATTGTTTGCTGAGAAAGTATCTCTCTCGACTGGCTGTTTCCACAGAAATGGACCGGCCGGTTCTTTCACACAATGGGGCCTTTCAGCCAGCTGACGTCACTGCTCCTTCAGTCTCCAGTGATTCTCGAGCAATTTGCGAAATGTTCCCAGCTATTCGGCTTTCCTCACTCTCATGGTTAATATGATTCAGTTAATTACTCTCAATGAGTTCTCAATTAAACCTTTTATCTCTGTCATCGATAGCTCACAAAATATTTTCTGAAACGTTTTGCTACATGTGATTTAAATGTTGTGTTTTTGGGGAAGCGTCCTTTCGATGGGCAGCAGGTCTGACTTCAGCCAGGACCTGCCCCTGGAACGCTGGTCTCCCAGTTTCCTGCAGGTAGAAGCAGCTTCCACACCATGGAGAGGCAACTGGCAGCAATCCCGCTCAGCGACATTACCCCCTCAGTTCACCCTCTTCCTGTCACCCCCTGCAATGTAAAGTGTGGAGCGAAGGAGTTCCCCATCCCCCTGAGTGGAAATTAGAAGGTGTGAGGAAAGGAGAATGAGACCCGGGTCGGCACGGTGACACAGTGGTTAGCACTGCTGCCTCACAGCACCAGGGACCCGGGGCAGCACGGTGACACAGTGGTTAGCACTGCTGCCTCAAGGCACCAGGGACCCGGGTCAGCACGGTGACACAGTGGTTAGCACTGCTGCCTCACAGCGCCAGGGACCCGGGTCAGCACGGTGACATAGTGGTTAGCACTGCTGCCTCACAGCACCAGGGGCCCGGGTCGGCACGGTGACACAGTGGTTAGCACTGCTGCCTCACAGCACCAGGGACCCGGGTCGGCACGGTGACACAGTGGTTAGCACTGCTGCCTCACAGCACCAGGGACCCGGGTCAGCACGGTGACACAGTGGTTAGCACTGCTGCCTCACAGCACCAGAGACCCGGGTCAGCACGGTGACACAGTGGTTAGCACTGCTGCCTCACAGCACCGGGGACCTGGGTCAGCACGGTGACATAGTGGTTAGCACTGCTGCCTCACAGCACCAGGGACCCGGGTCAGCACGGTGACACAGTGGTTAGCACTGCTGCCTCACAGCACCGGGGACCTGGGTCAGCACGGTAGCACAGTGGTTAGCACTGCTGCCTCACAGCACCAGGGGCCGGGGTCAGCATGGTGGCACAGTGGTTAGCACTGCTGCCTCACAGCACCAGGGACCCGGGTCAGCACGGTGACACAGTGGTTAGCACTGCTGCCTCACAGCACCAGTGACCCGTGTCAGCACGGTGACACAGTGGTTAGCACTGCTGCCTCACAGCACCAGGGACCCGGGTCAGCACGGTGACACAGTGGTTAGCACTGCTGCCTCACAGCACCAGGGACCTGGGTCAGCACGGTAGCACAGTGGTTAGCACTGCTGCCTCACAGCACCAGGGGCCGGGGTCAGCATGGTGGCACAGTGGTTAGCACTGCTGCCTCACAGTGCCAGGGACCCGGGTCAGCACGGTGACACAGTGGTTAGCACTACTGCCTCACAGAACAAGGGACCCGGGTCAGCACGGTGGCACAGTGGTTAGCACTGCTGTCTCACAGCACCAGGGGCCCGGGTCAGCACGGTGACACAGTGGTTAGCACTGCTGCTTCACAGTGACATGGACCCGGTTCAGCACGGTGGCACAGTGGTTAGCACTCCTGACTCACAGAGCAAGGGACCCGGGTCAGCACGGTGACACAGTGGTTAGCACTGCTGCCTCACAGCACCAGGGACACGGGTCAGCACGGTGACACAGTGGGTAGCACTGCTGCCTCACAGCACCAGGGACCCGGGTCAGCACGGTGACACAGTGGTTAGCACTGCTGCCTCACAGCACCAGGGACCCGGGTCGGCACGGTGACACAGTGGTTAGCACTGCTGCCTCACAGCACCGGGGACCTGGGTCAGCACGGTAGCACAGTGGTTAGCACTGCTGCCTCACAGCACCAGGGACCCGGGTCGGCACGGTGACACAGTCGTTAGCACTGCTGCCTCACAGCACCGGGGACCTGGGTCAGCACGGTAGCACAGTGGTTAGCACTGCTGCCTCACAGCACCAGGGGCTGGGGTCAGCATGGTGGCACAGTGGTTAGCACTGCTGCCTCACAGCACCAGGGACCCGGGTCAGCACGGTGACACAGTGGTTAGCACTGCTGCCTCACAGCGCCAGGGACCCGGGTCAGCACGGTGACACAGTGGTTAGCACTGCTGCCTCACAGCACCAGTGACCCGTGTCAGCACGGTGACACAGTGGTTAGCACTGCTGCCTCACAGCACCAGGGACCCGGGTCAGCACGGTGACACAGTGGTTAGCACTGCTGCCTCACAGCACCGGGGACCTGGGTCAGCACGGTAGCACAGTGGTTAGCACTGCTGCCTCACAGCACCAGGGGCCGGGGTCAGCACGGTGACACAGTGGTTAGCACTGCTGCCTCACAGCACCAGGGACCCGGGTCAGCACGGTGACACAGTGGTTAGCACTGCTGCATCACAGCACCGGGGACCCGGGTCAGCACGGTGACACAGTGGTTAGCACTGCTGCCTCACAGTGCCAGTGACCCGTGTCAGCACGGTGACACAGTGGTTAGCACTGCTGCCTCACAGCACCAGGGACCCGGGTCAGCACGGTGACACAGTGGTTAGCACTGCTGCCTCACAGCACCAGGGACCTGGGTCAGCACGGTAGCACAGTGGTTAGCACTGCTGCCTCACAGCACCAGGGGCCGGGGTCAGCATGGTGGCACAGTGGTTAGCACTGCTGCCTCACAGTGCCAGGGACCTGGGTCAGCACGGTGACACAGTGGTTAGCACTGCTGCCTCACAGTGCCAGGGACCCGGGTCAGCACGGTGACACAGTGGTTAGCACTACTGCCTCACAGAGCAAGGGACCCGGGTCAGCACGGTGACACAGTGGTTAGCACTGCTGCCTCACAGCACCAGGGGCCCGGGTCAGCACGGTGGCACAGTGGTTAGCACTGCTGTCTCACAGCACCAGGGGCCCGGGTCAGCGCGGTGACACAGTGGTTAGCACTGCTGCCTCACAGCACCAGGGACCCGGGTCAGCACGGTGACACAGTGGTTAGCACTGCTGTCTCACAGTGCCAGGGACCCGGGTCAGCACGGTGACACAGTGGTTAGCACTGCTGCCACAAGGCACCAGGGACCCGGGTCAGCACGGTGACACAGTGGTTAGCACTGCTGCTTCACTGCACCAGTGACGCGGGTCAGCACGGTGACACAGTGGTTAGCACTGCTGCCTCACAGCGCCAGGGACCTGGGTCGGCACGGTGACACAGTGGTTAGCACTGCTGCATCACAGCACCAGCGACCCGGGTCGGCACGGTGACACAGTGGTTAGCACTGCTGCCTCACAGCGCCAGGGACCCGGGTCAGCACGGTGACATAGTGGTTAGCACTGCTGCCTCACAGCGCCAGGGACCCGGGTCAGCACGGTGACACAGTGGTTAGCACTGCTGCCTCACAGCGCCAGGGACCCGGGTCAGCACGGTGACACAGTGGTTAGCACTCCTGACTCACAGTGCCAGGGGCCCGGGTCAGCACGGTGACACAGTGGTTAGCACTGCTGCCTCACAGCACCAGGGACCCGGGGCAGCACGGTGACACAGTGGTTAGCACTGCTGCCTCACAGCACCAGGGACCCGGGTCAGCACGGTGACACAGTGGTTAGCACTGCTGCCTCACAGCACCAAGGACCCGGGTCAGCACGGTGGCACATTGGTTAGCACTGCTGCCTCACAGCGCCAGGGACCCGGGTCAGCACGGTGACACAGTGGTTAGCACTCCTGACTCACGGTGCCAGGGATCCGGGTCAGCACGGTGATACAGTGGTTAGCACTGCTGCCTCACAGCGCCAGGGACCCGGGTCAGCACGGTGGCACATTGGTTAGCACTGCTGCCTCACAGCACCAGGGACCCGGGTCAGCACGGTGACACAGTGGTTAGCACTGCTGCCTCACAGCGCCAGGGACCTGGGTCGGCACGGTGACACAGTGGTTAGCACTGCTGCCTCACAGCGCCAGGGACCTGGGTCGGCACGGTGACACAGTGGTTAGCACTGCTGCCTCACAGCACCAGGGGCCCGGGTCGGCACGGTGACACAGTGGTTAGCACTGCTGCCTCACAGCACCAGGGACCCGGGTCAGCACGGTGACACAGTGGTTAGCACTGCTGCCTCACAGCACCAGGGACCCGGTTCAGTACGGTGACACAGTGGTTAGCACTGCTGCCTCACAGTGACAGGGACCCGGTTCAGCACGGTGACACAGTGGTTAGCACTGCTGTCTCACAGCACCAGGGACCCGGGTCAGCACGGTGACACAGTGGTTAGCACTCCTGACTCACGGTGCCAGGGATCCGGGTCAGCACGGTGACACAGTGGTTAGCACTGCTGCCTCACAGCACCAGGGACCCGGGTCAGCACGGTGACACAGTGGTTAGCACTGCTGCCTCACAGCACCAGGGACCCGGGTCAGCACGGTGACACATTGGTTAGCACTCCTGACTCACGGTGCCAGGGATCCGGGTCAGCACGGTGACACAGTGGTTAGCACTGCTGCCTCACAGCACCAGGGACCCGGGGCAGCACGGTGACATAGTGGTTAGCACTGCTGCCTCACAGTGCCAGGGACCCGGGTCAGCACGGTGACACAGTGGTTAGCACTGCTGCCTCACAGCACCAGGGACCCGGTTCAGCACAGTGACACAGTGGTTAGCACTGCTGCCTCACAGCACCAGGGACCCGGGGCAGCACGGTGACATAGTGGTTAGCACTGCTGCCTCACAGCACCAGGGACCCGGGGCAGCACGGTGGCACAGTGGTTAGCACTGCTGCCTCACAGCGCCAGGGACCCGGTTCAGCACGGTGGCACAGTGGTTAGCACTGCTGTCTCACAGCACCAGGGACCCGGGTCAGCACGGCGACCCAGTGGTTAGCACTGCTGCCTCACAGCACCAGGACCCGGGTCAGCACGGTGACACAGTGGTTAGCACTCCTGACTCACAGTGCCAGGGGCCCGGGTCAGCACGGTGACACAGTGGTTAGCACTCCTGACTCACAATGCCAGGGGCCCGGGTCAGCACGGTGACACAGTGGTTAGCACTGCTGCCTCACAAACCAGGGACCCGGGTCAGCACGGTGACACAGTGGTTAGCACTGCTGCCTCAAATCACCAGGGACCCGGGTCAGCATGGTGACACAGTGGTTAGCACTGCTGCCTCACAGCACCAGGGACCTGGGTCGGCACGGTGACACAGTGGTTAGCACTGCTGCCTCACAGCACCAGGGACCCGGGTCAGCATGGTGACACAGTGGTTAGCACTGCTGCCTCACAGCACCAGGGACCCGGGTCAACACGGTAACACAGTGGTTAGCACTGCTGCCTCACAGCGCCAGGGACCCGGGTCAGCACGGTGACACAGTGGTTAGCACTGCTGCCTCACAGCACCGGGGACCTGGGTCAGCACGGTAGCACAGTGGTTAGCACTGCTGCCTCACAGCACCAGGGGCCGGGGTCAGCATGGTGGCACAGTGGTTAGCACTGCTGCCTCACAGCACCAGGGACCCGGGTCAGCACGGTGACACAGTGGTTAGCACTGCTGCCTCACAGCACCAGTGACCCGTGTCAGCACGGTGACACAGTGGTTAGCACTGCTGCCTCACAGCACCAAGGACCCGGGTCAGCACGGTGACACAGTGGTTAGCACTGCTGCCTCACAGCACCAGGGACCTGGGTCAGCACGGTAGCACAGTGGTTAGCACTGCTGCCTCACAGCACCAGGGGCCGGGGTCAGCATGGTGGCACAGTGGTTAGCACTGCTGCCTCACAGTGCCAGGGACCCGGGTCAGCACGGTGACACAGTGGTTAGCACTACTGCCTCACAGAACAAGGGACCCGGGTCAGCACGGTGGCACAGTGGTTAGCACTGCTGTCTCACAGCACCAGGGGCCCGGGTCAGCACGGTGACACAGTGGTTAGCACTGCTGCTTCACAGTGACATGGACCCGGTTCAGCACGGTGGCACAGTGGTTAGCACTCCTGACTCACAGAGCAAGGGACCCGGGTCAGCACGGTGACACAGTGGTTAGCACTGCTGCCTCACAGCACCAGGGACACGGGTCAGCACGGTGACACAGTGGGTAGCACTGCTGCCTCACAGCACCAGGGACCCGGGTCAGCACGGTGACACAGTGGTTAGCACTGCTGCCTCACAGCACCAGGGACCCGGGTCGGCACGGTGACACAGTGGTTAGCACTGCTGCCTCACAGCACCGGGGACCTGGGTCAGCACGGTAGCACAGTGGTTAGCACTGCTGCCTCACAGCACCAGGGACCCGGGTCGGCACGGTGACACAGTCGTTAGCACTGCTGCCTCACAGCACCGGGGACCTGGGTCAGCACGGTAGCACAGTGGTTAGCACTGCTGCCTCACAGCACCAGGGGCTGGGGTCAGCATGGTGGCACAGTGGTTAGCACTGCTGCCTCACAGCACCAGGGACCCGGGTCAGCACGGTGACACAGTGGTTAGCACTGCTGCCTCACAGCGCCAGGGACCCGGGTCAGCACGGTGACACAGTGGTTAGCACTGCTGCCTCACAGCACCAGTGACCCGTGTCAGCACGGTGACACAGTGGTTAGCACTGCTGCCTCACAGCACCAGGGACCCGGGTCAGCACGGTGACACAGTGGTTAGCACTGCTGCCTCACAGCACCGGGGACCTGGGTCAGCACGGTAGCACAGTGGTTAGCACTGCTGCCTCACAGCACCAGGGGCCGGGGTCAGCACGGTGACACAGTGGTTAGCACTGCTGCCTCACAGCACCAGGGACCCGGGTCAGCACGGTGACACAGTGGTTAGCACTGCTGCATCACAGCACCGGGGACCCGGGTCAGCACGGTGACACAGTGGTTAGCACTGCTGCCTCACAGTGCCAGTGACCCGTGTCAGCACGGTGACACAGTGGTTAGCACTGCTGCCTCACAGCACCAGGGACCCGGGTCAGCACGGTGACACAGTGGTTAGCACTGCTGCCTCACAGCACCAGGGACCTGGGTCAGCACGGTAGCACAGTGGTTAGCACTGCTGCCTCACAGCACCAGGGGCCGGGGTCAGCATGGTGGCACAGTGGTTAGCACTGCTGCCTCACAGTGCCAGGGACCTGGGTCAGCACGGTGACACAGTGGTTAGCACTGCTGCCTCACAGTGCCAGGGACCCGGGTCAGCACGGTGACACAGTGGTTAGCACTACTGCCTCACAGAGCAAGGGACCCGGGTCAGCACGGTGACACAGTGGTTAGCACTGCTGCCTCACAGCACCAGGGGCCCGGGTCAGCACGGTGGCACAGTGGTTAGCACTGCTGTCTCACAGCACCAGGGGCCCGGGTCAGCGCGGTGACACAGTGGTTAGCACTGCTGCCTCACAGCACCAGGGACCCGGGTCAGCACGGTGACACAGTGGTTAGCACTGCTGTCTCACAGTGCCAGGGACCCGGGTCAGCACGGTGACACAGTGGTTAGCACTGCTGCCACAAGGCACCAGGGACCCGGGTCAGCACGGTGACACAGTGGTTAGCACTGCTGCTTCACTGCACCAGTGACGCGGGTCAGCACGGTGACACAGTGGTTAGCACTGCTGCCTCACAGCGCCAGGGACCTGGGTCGGCACGGTGACACAGTGGTTAGCACTGCTGCTTCACAGCACCAGCGACCCGGGTCGGCACGGTGACACAGTGGTTAGCACTCCTGACTCACAGTGCCAGGGGCCCGGGTCAGCACGGTGACACAGTGGTTAGCACTGCTGCCTCACAGCACCAGGGACCCGGGGCAGCACGGTGACACAGTGGTTAGCACTGCTGCCTCACAGTGCCAGGGACCCGGGTCAGCACGGTGACACAGTGGTTAGCACTGCTGCCTCACAGCGCCAGGGACCCGGGTCAGCACGGTGACACAGTGGTTAGCACTGCTGCCTCACAGCGCCAGGGACCCGGGTCAGCACGGTGACACAGTGGTTAGCACTCCTGACTCACAGTGCCAGGGGCCCGGGTCAGCACGGTGACACAGTGGTTAGCACTGCTGCCTCACAGCACCAGGGACCCGGGGCAGCACGGTGACACAGTGGTTAGCACTGCTGCCTCACAGCGCCAGGGACCCGGGTCAGCACGGTGACACAGTGGTTAGCACTCCTGACTCACAGTGCCAGGGGCCCGGGTCAGCACGGTGACACAGTGGTTAGCACTGCTGCCTCACAGCGCCAGGGACCCGGGTCAGCACGGTGACACAGTGGTTAGCACTCCTGACTCACAGTGCCAGGGGCCCGGGTCAGCACGGTGACACAGTGGTTAGCACTGCTGCCTCACAGCACCAGGGACCCGGGGCAGCACGGTGACACAGTGGTTAGCACTGCTGCCTCACAGCACCAGGGACCCGGGTCAGCACGGTGACACAGTGGTTAGCACTGCTGCCTCACAGCACCAGGGACCCGGGTCAGCACGGTGGCACATTGGTTAGCACTGCTGCCTCACAGCGCCAGGGACCCGGGTCAGCACGGTGACACAGTGGTTAGCACTGCTGCCTCACAGCGCCAGGGACCTGGGTCGGCACGGTGACACAGTGGTTAGCACTGCTGCCTCACAGCACCAGGGTCCCGGGTCAGCACGGTGACACAGTGGTTAGCACTGCTGCCTCACAGCGCCAGGGACCTGGGTCGGCACGGTGACACAGTGGTTAGCACTGCTGCCTCACAGCGCCAGGGACCCGGGTCAGCACGGTGACACAGTGGTTAGCACTGCTGCCTCACAGCGCCAGGGACCCGGGTCAGCACGGTGACACAGTGGTTAGCACTGCTGCCTCACGGTGCCAGGGATCCGGGTCAGCACGGTGACACAGTGGTTAGCACTGCTGCCTCACAGCACCAGAGACCCGGGTCAGCACGGTGACACAGTGGTTAGCACTGCTGCCTCACAGCACCAGGGACCCGGGTCAGCACAGTGACACAGTGGTTAGCACTGCTGCCTCACAGCACCAGGGACCCGGGGCAGCACAGTGACACAGTGGTTAGCACTGCTGCCTCACAGCACCAGGGACCCGGGGCAGCACAGTGACACAGTGGTTAGCACTGCTGTCTCACAGCACCAGAGACCCGGGTCAGCACGGTGACACAGTGGTTAGCACTGCTGCCTCACAGCACCAGGGACCCGGGTCAGCACAGTGACACAGTGGTTAGCACTGCTGCCTCACAGCACCAGGGACCCGGGGCAGCACAGTGACACAGTGGTTAGCACTGCTGCCTCACAGCACCAGGGACCCGGGGCAGCACGGTGACATAGTGGTTAGCACTGCTGCCTCACAGTGCCAGGGACCCGGTTCAGCACGGTGTCACAGTGGTTAGCACTGCTGCCTCACAGTGCCAGGGACCCGGTTCAGCACGGTGTCACAGTGGTTAGCACTGCTGCCTCACAGTGCCAGGGACCCGGTTCAGCACGGTGACACAGTGGTTAGCACTGCTGCCTCACAGCACCAGGGACCCGGGTCAGCACGGTGGCACAGTGGTTAGCACTGCTGCCTCACAGCGCCAGGAACCCGGTTCAGCACGGTGGCACAGTGGTTAGCACTGCTGTCTCACAGCACCAGGGACCCGGGTCAGCACGGCGACCCAGTGGTTAGCACTGCTGCCTCACAGCACCAGGACCCGGGTCAGCACGGTGACACAGTGGTTAGCACTCCTGACTCACAATGCCAGGGGCCCGGGTCAGCACGGTGACACAGTGGTTAGCACTCCTGACTCACAATGCCAGGGGCCCGGGTCAGCACGGTGACACAGTGGTTAGCACTGCTGCCTCACAGCACCAGGGACCCGGGTCAGCACGGTGGCACATTGGTTAGCACTGCTGCCTCACAGCTTCAGGGACCCGGGTCAGCACGGTGACACAGTGGTTAGCACTGCTGCCTCACAAACCAGGGACCCGGGTCAGCACGGTGACACAGTGGTTAGCACTGCTGCCTCAAATCACCAGGGACCCGGGTCAGCATGGTGACACAGTGGTTAGCACTGCTGCCTCACAGCACCAGGGACCTGGGTCGGCACGGTGACACAGTGGTTAGCACTGCTGCCTCACAGCACCAGGGACCCGGGTCAGCATGGTGACACAGTGGTTAGCACTGCTGCCTCACAGCACCAGGGACCCGGGTCAACACGGTAACACAGTGGTTAGCACTGCTGCCTCACAGCGCCAGGGACCCGGGTCAGCACGGTGACACAGTGGTTAGCACTGCTGCCTCACAGCACCAGGGACTCGGGTCATCACGGTGACACAGTGGTTAGCACTGCTGCCTCACAGCACCAGGGACCTGGGTCGGCACGGTGACACAGTGGTTAGCACTGCTGCCTCACAGTGTCAGGGACCCGGGCCGGAACGGTGACACAGTGGTTAGCACTGCTGCCTCATAGCACCAGGGACCCGGGTCAGCACGGTGGCACAGTGGTTAGCACTGCTGCTTCACAGCACCAGGACCCGGGTCAACACGGTGACACAGTGGTTAGCACTGCTGCCTCACAGCACCAGGGACCTGGGTCGGCACGGTGACACAGTGGTTAGCACTGCTGCCTCACAGTGCCAGGGACCCGGGTCAGCATGGTGACACAGTGGTTAGCACTGCTGCCTCACAGCACCAGGGACCTGGGTCGGCACGGTGACACAGTGGTTAGCACTGCTGCCTCACAGCACCAGGGACCCGGGTCAGCATGGTGACACAGTGGTTAGCACTGCTGCCTCACAGCACCAGGGACCCGGGTCAACACGGTAACACAGTGGTTAGCACTGCTGCCTCACAGCGCCAGGGACCCGGGTCAGCACGGTGACACAGTGGTTAGCACTGCTGCCTCACAGCACCAGGGACTCGGGTCATCACGGTGACACAGTGGTTAGCACTGCTGCCTCACAGCACCAGGGACCTGGGTCGGCACGGTGACACAGTGGTTAGCACTGCTGCCTCACAGTGTCAGGGACCCGGGCCGGAACGGTGACACAGTGGTTAGCACTGCTGCCTCATAGCACCAGGGACCCGGGTCAGCACGGTGGCACAGTGGTTAGCACTGCTGCTTCACAGCACCAGGACCCGGGTCAACACGGTGACACAGTGGTTAGCACTGCTGCCTCACAGCACCAGGGACCTGGGTCGGCACGGTGACACAGTGGTTAGCACTGCTGCCTCACAGTGCCAGGGACCCGGGTCAGCATGGTGACACAGTGGTTAGCACTGCTGCCTCACAGCACCAGGGACCTGGGTCAGCACGGTGACACAGTGGTTAGCACTGCTGCCTCACAGTGTCAGGGACTCGGGTCATCACGGTGACACAGTGGTTAGCACTGCTGCTTCATAGTGCCAGGGACCCGGGCCGGAACGGTGACACAGTGGTTAGCACTGCTGTCTCACAGCACCAGGGACCCGGGTCAGCACGGTGACACAGTGGTTAGCACTGCTGCTTCACAGTGCCAAGGACCCGGGTTCAATTCCGACATTGGGTGTCTGTGCGGAGTCTGCACGTTCTCCCTGTGTCTGCGTGAGTTTCCTCCGGGTGCTCCGGTTTCCTCCCACAGTCCAAAGATGTGCAGCTTAGTTGGATTGGCCGTGCTAAATTGCCCCTTATTGTCCGAAGGTTAGGTGCGGTTACATGTTTGCCGGGCCTGGGACTAGCCAGATAGGGTGCTCTGTCAGAGGGTCGGTGCAGACTCGGTGGGCCGAATGGCCTCCTTCTGACTTGTAGATGGGGGAACAGATCGCCATTTCTGTGGCAGCAAACGGGAATCCAGCAGAGTGTGTTGCCTCCTTGGTGCTGGGGGCAAGGGTGTCTCGGACCGGGTACAGGACATTCTGGAGGGGGCGGGGGAACAGTCACTGGCCGTGGTGCACATCGGTACCAACGTCATAGGTACAAACAGCCTGGGCCTGGAATGTGAGCTTAAAAGCAGAATGTAGGGAGTTAGGAAGCAAGTTGAGAAATCGGACCTCAAAGGCAGTGATCTCAGGATTACTCTCAGTACCACGTGCTAGTCAGAGTCGAAATAGCAGGATATATCGGATAAATCTGTGGCTGGAGAGATGGTGTCAGGGGGAGGGGTTCAGATTCCTGGGGCATTGGAACTGGTTCTGGGGGAGGTGGGACCTGTACAAACTGGACGGGTGACACCTGAGCAGGACTGGGACTGATGTCCTTGTGGGGGGTACTTGCTGGAGCGGTTGGGGAGGGTTTAAGCTAATATGCCAGGGTATTGGGAACCTCTGGTCAGATTCAGAGCAGGGGGAAATCAAGAACTAGGGAGAAAGGCAGCAAGGTGAATAAGGAAAGCAATCGGCATTGAAATCAAGGGCCTGTATCAGATAATAAATATAATTATTAATAATCATCTTTATTATTGTCGCAAGCAGGCTTACACTAACACTGCAATGAAGTTACTGTGTAAACCCCTCGTCGCCACATTCCGGCGCCTGTTCGGGTCACAGAGGGAGAATTCAGAATGTCCAATTCACCTAACAGCACCTCTTTCGGGACTTGTGGGAGGAAACCGGAGCACCCGGAGGAAACCCACACAGACACGGGGAGAACATAGAACATAGAACATTACAGCGCAGTACGGGCCCTTCGGCCCTCGATGTTGCGCCGACCTGTGAAACCCCTCTAAAGCCCATCTACACTATTCCCTTATCGTCCATATGTCTATCCAATGACCATTTGAATGTCCTTAGTGTTGGCGAGTCCACTACTGTTGCAGGCAGGGCATTCCACACCCTTACTACTCTCTGAGTAAAGAACCTACCTCTGACATCTGTCCTATATCTATCTCCCCTCAATTTAAAGCTATGTCCCCTCGTGCGAGACATCACCACCGAGGAAAAAGGCTCTCACTGTCCACCTGTGCAGACTCCACACAGACAGTGGCCCAAGTCAGGAATCGACCTGGGACCTGGAGCTGTGAAACAACTGTGCTAACCACTGTGCTACCGTGCTGCCCGTCGTCAGGCTCACCATAAGACATAGGAGCAGAATTAGGCCACTCGGCCCATCGAGTCTGCTCCACCATTCAATCATGGCTGATATTTTCTTATCCCCATTCTCCTGCCTTCTCCCCATAACCCCTGATCCCCTTATTAATCAAGAACCTATCTATCTCTGTCTTAAAGACACTCACTGAATTGGCCTCCACAGCCTTCTGCGGCAAAGAGTTCCACAGATTCACCACCCTCTGGCTGAAGAAAATCCTCATCTGTGTTTTAAAGGATCGTCCCTTTAGTCTGAGCTGGTGTCCTCTGGTTCTAGTTTTTCCTACAAGTGGAAACATCCTCTTGTCATGTGAATGTCACTTTAAGAAATGTTTGGCTGTTCATGTTCCTGCAGTGATGTCAGAGTGTGGGGGGAGCTGAGCTCTGGTTCTGCTTTTTAGTTTCACTTTGAGAAAAGCTTTGGGGTGTCTGTCTTTTTGGTTTTGTTTCTCAGTGTGTTGCAGCTGAAGTCAGACAAAGCAGCTGTACTGCTGTTCTCTCTGCCATGAAGGACTATCTCTTAATCATTTGGTGAATTCAGAATTATAAATGTTTTCAGTATTGAATGTAAACCCTGATGTGCTTCTGTTTAAAGGTTTGTTAAGTCTTTTGGGTGTAACTGGACAGCATACAGATTACTTAGTGTTGTATTCTTTGGGGGGTGTATTTGATTTACTGGCTGCTAAGATGTTCACAGTTTGTTTTAGAAAGGTTAACTTGAGTTCATAGAATAAACATTGTTTTGTTTAAAAAAATACTTTTCCATTTCTGCTGTGCCACATCTGTAGAGTGGGCCGTGTGCTCCCCATACCACAATCTATGAAAAGTTGTGCGTCAGGTGAACTCCATGATACACTTTGGGGTTCTCTAAACCCTGGCCCATAACAAATTGGGGGCTCGAGGGGGATAAAAGTCTATCTATTGGATTGGCTTAGTGAACTTAAAGACAGTGAGGGGTGAGCATATTGTGGTTGCTTTTCAGGTGTGGTATTTCAATTTAAATAGGGAGTGTGTTGTGGACAATGGCTCTTTCAGAGGCTCTGAAGTTTTTGGGGGTGGAGACGGTCACACGCAGTACCTTACGGACAGAGACTAAAAGCAGACGGTTAGATTTGGCAAAAACATTGCACTTAACATTACCTGACAAAATGCGAAAAGTTGAGGTAATTATGGCAGTGGCTAAGCATTTAAAGTTGCCCGAGATACAGTCTGACTAACTGGAAATGGCAAAGGTCCAGTTGCAGATGAAGCAACTTGAACATGGAAAAGAATTAAAGCAGCTTGAATACGCAATGAGAGAAAAAGAAAGAGAGATGAGATACAGATCAGGGAAAAAGAAAAGGACAGAGAAGAAAGAAACAAAGAAAGAGTAGCCCTAGCAGAAGAAAAAGAAAGAGATAGAGAGGAAAGGGAAAAAGAGATCGAGAGGAAAGGGGAAAAGAGAGAGAGTTTGATCTTCAGAAACTGGCTTTGAAACATAACAGTCAGTTAAAATTGGCAGACGTAAAGGGAAATGTACAGTTGGATGATAGTGATGAGGATAGTGACAAAAAGGAATCAGGGATCACCCATAGACACCATTAACACACACTGCCCCCCTCCCCCAACCCTCCCCCCTCCCCCCCCCCAACTAATATTCAATGTTATCCAGTTCTTGAAAGTGCATAATGAATAATGCCCATGAATTGTAGAACTCCTCCATCCTTCCCCTCAGTTCAAACTTAACCTTCTCAAGAGTGAAGAATTCCAGCAGGTCCCCCCGCCACGCCAGGGTACAGGGTGGAGAGGTTGCTCTCCAACCCATCAGGATCCGCCTTCAGGCGATCAACGAGGCGAAGGCTACAACATCTGCCTCCGCACCCGTTTCCAACCCTGGCTGGTCCGACACCCCGAATATGGCCTCCCGGGGACCCGGGTCCAGTTTCACAGGCACCACTTTAGAAATTACCCTAAAAACCTCCTTCCAGTAATCCTCTAGCTTTGGACAGGACCAAAACATATGAATGTGATTAGCGCCCCCCCCCCCCCACCCCCGCAACGTTCACACACATCTTCCACTCCCTCGAATAATCGGCTCATCCTCGCCCTCGCTCTCTATACCACCTTCAGCTGTATCAGTCCCAACCTCGCGCACGAGGTGGAGGCATTCACTCTCCGGAGCACCTCACACCAGAACCCCTCCTCCATATCCTCTCCCAACTCTTCCTCCCACTTTGCTTTGATCCCTTCCAGTGGTGCCTTCTCCTCTTCCAAAATAGCTCCGTAAACCGCTGACACTACCCCCTTCTCCAGTCCCCCTGTCGTCAGCACCTCCTCCAGCAATGTGGAGGCCGGTTCCACCGGGAAGCTCTGTATCTCCTTTCTGGCAAAATCCCGAACCTGCATGTATCTAAACATTTCCCCCCGCTCCAGCCCATCCTTCACTTCCAGCTCCTTCAATCCTGCAAATCAACCCCTAAGAAACAAATCTTTTAGTGTCCTAATCACCTTCTCCTCCTTTTCCGAAAACTCCCATCCCACCTCCCTGGCTCAGATCTGTGGTTCCCCCGAATCGGCATTTCCCTTGACCCTGCCCCCAACCCGAAGTGTTGGCGAAACTGCCTCCAAATTCTCAATGAAGCTATTATTACCGGACTCCGAGTATTTCCCCGGGGCTATCGGGAGCGGCGCTGTTGCTAGTGCTTTCAATCCCGACTCCCTGCACAAACTCTCCTCCATTCTGACCCACTGGGAATCAACCTCTCTGACCCAGCTCCGCACCTTCTCCACATTCGCCGCCCAGTAGTAATACATCAGGTTCGGAAGACCCAAACCCCCTGCCTGCCTTCCCCTCTGTAGCAGCACCTTTCTAACTCTGGCCACCTTCCCTCCCCATATGAACGACGTAATCCTTCCCTCAATCTCTCTGAATAAAGCCTTTGGCAGGAAAATCGGCAGGCATTGACAGATAAACAGGAATCGCGGCAACACGTTCATTTTAACCGCCTGTACCCGACCGCCAGTGACAGAGGGAGACCATCCCACCTTGCCAGATCGGCTTTCACTCTCCCCACCAAACTAGAAATGTTGTACCTGCGGAGCCCCCCCCCCCCCACTCCCGGGCATCCTGCACCCCCAGGTACCTAAAGTGAGTCCCTGCCCGACGGAATGGCAACCCCCCACCCCTGCCCCCACCCCCGGCCGAGCCACCACAAAATTCTTGTCCAGATTTAGTTTGTACCCTGAGAAAAACCCAAATACCCGCAGTAGCTCCAATATTCCCCCTGTCGACACACTCGGTTCCGACACGTATAATAGCAAGTCATCGGCATATAAGGACACCCTATGCTCTATCCCCCCCTGCACTATTCCCCTCCATACCCCCGAACTTCTTAATGCGATGGCCAACGGCTCAATTGCGAGTGCAAAAAGCAGGGGGGACATAGGACATCCCTGCCTAGTCCCACGGTGGAGAGAAAAGTATCTCGAGCTGATGTTGTTTGTGCAGACACTCACCCTCGGCTCCTTATCTAGTAGCTTTACCCAGTCCACAAAACTTAGTCCAATCCCAAACTGCTTCAGAACTGCCGTCAAGTCCCCCCATTCTACCCGGTCAAACACTTTCTCAGCTCCAATGTCACCACCACCTCTGTTTCCTTCCCCTCTGCCGGTGCCATAATGATGTTAAATACCCTTCTAATGTTTGAAAAGAGCTGCCTCCCACTCACGAACCCCGTCTGATCTTCACCTATCACCTTGGGGAGGCACTCCTCCAGCCTACCCGCCAGGACCTTCGCCAATACTTTTGCGTCCACATTCAGAAGTGATATGGGCCGATACGACCCACACTCCGTCGGATCCTTATCTTTTTTTAGCTACAGAGAAATCGATGCCTGCCCCAAGGTTTGTGGCAACACCCCCTTCCCTATCGCCTCTTCAAACATCCCCACCATCAGGGGTGCCAGCTTATCCTTGAATTTGTTATAATATTCCACCGGAAACCCATCCGGCCCTGCCACCTTCCCCGACTGCATCCTCCCTGTCGCATCCTTTATCTCCTGCTCCACTATCGCTCCTTCTAATGTAGGCCTGTCCCCCTCCCCTAACCTCGGGTACTCCAATTCCTGCATCTCACGGTCTCTCCCCCAGGTGGCTCTGACCTGTACAACCTCTCATAAAATTCCTCAAAAACCTTGTTAATCAGATCCGGAGCCACCACCAACTTCCCTGCCCTATCCCTCACCTGAACAATTTCCCTTGCCGCTGCTTCCCTCCGGAGCTGACCTGCTAACATACGCCCTGCCTTAATTCCATGTTCGTAAACTGCCCCCCTTGCTCGTCTCAGTTGGTGCACCGCCTTCCTGGTAGATAGTCGGTCAAAGCTCGCCTGCAGTTCCTTCCTCTTTTCCAGCTTTGCTGGGTCTCCATCTTCTGCATAACTCCTATCTACCTCCAACATCTCATCTATTACCCTCTGCCGCTCCAACCGCTCCTCTTTGTCCACCCTGGCCTTAAACAAAATCACCTCCCTCCTCACCACCGCCTTTAGAGCCTCCCAGGCAATCCATAAGACCATAAGACATAGGAGCGGAAGTAAGGCCATTCGGCCCATCGAGTCCACTCCACCATTAAATCACGGCTGATTTCAACTCCATTTACCCGCTCTCTCTCCATAGCCTTTAATTCCTCGAGAAATCAAGAATTTATCAACTTCTGTCTTAAAGACACTCAACGTCCCGGCCTCCACCGCCCTCTGTGGCAATGAATTCCACAGACCCACCACTCTCTGGCTGAAGAAATTTCTCCTCATCTCTGTTCTAAAGTGACTCCCTTTTATTCTAAGGCTGTGCCCCCGGGTCCTAGTCTCCCCTGCTAATGGAAACAACTTCCCTACGTCCACCCTATCTAAGCCATTCATTATCTTGTAAGTTTCTATTAGATCTCCCCTCAACCTCCGAAACTCCAATGAATATAATCCCAGGATCCTCAGACGTTCATCGTGTGTTAGGCCTACCATTCCTGGGATCATCCGTGTGAATCTCCGCTGGACCCGCTCCAGTGCCAGTATATCCTTTCTGAGGTGTGGGGCCCAAAATTGCACACCGTATTCTAAATGGGGCCTAACTAATGCTTTGTAAAGCTTCAGAAGTACATCACTGCTTTTAGATTCCAAGCCTCTTGAGATGAATGACAACATTGCATTTGCTTTCTTAATTACGGACTCAACCTGCAAGTTTACCTTTAGAGAATCCTGGACTAGGACTCCCAAGTCCCTTTGCACTTCAGCATTATGAATTTTGTCACCGTTTAGAAAATAGTCCATGCCTCTATTCTTTTTTCCAAAGTGCAAGACCTCGCACTTGCCCACGTTGAATTTCATCAGCCATTTCTTGGACCACTCTCCTAAACTGTCTAAATCTTTCTGCAGACTCCCCACCCCCTCCATACTACCTGCCCCTCCACCTATCTTTGTATCATCGGCAAACTTAGCCAGAATGCCCCCAGTCCCGTCATCTAGATCGTTAATATATAAAGAGAACAGGTGCGGCCCCAACACTGAACCCTGCGGGACACCACTCGTCACCGGTTGCCATTCCAAAAAATAACCTTTTATCCCAACTCTCTGCCTTCTGCCTGACAGCCAATCGTCAATCCATGTTAGTACCTTGCCTCGAATACCATGGGCCCTTATTTTACTCAGCAGTCTCCCGTGAGGCACCTTATCAAAGGCCTTTTGGATGTCAAGATAGATAACATCCATTGACTCTCCTTGGTCTAACCTATTTGTTATCTCGTCAAAGAACTCTAACAGGTTTGTCAGGCACGACCTCCCCTTACTAAATCCATGCTGACTTGTCCTAATCTGACCCTGCACTTCCAAGAATTTAGAAACCTCATCCTTAACAATGGATTCTAGAATCTTGCCAACAACCGAGGTTAGGCTAATTGGCCGATAATTTTCCATCTTTTTCCTTGTTCCCTTCTTGAACAGGGGGGTTACAACAGCAATTTTCCAATCCTCTGGGACTTTCACTGACTCCAGTGACTTTTGAAAGATCATAACTAACGCCTCCACTATTTCTTCAGCTATCTCCTTTAGAACTCTAGGTTGTAGCCCATCTGGGCCTGGAGATTTATCAATTTTTAGACCTTTTAGTTTCTCTCGCACTTTCTCCTTTGTGATGGCTACCATATTCAACTCTGCCCCCTGACTCTCCTGAATTGTTGGGATATTACTCATGTCTTCTACTGTGAAGACTGACGCAAAGTACTTTTTTAGTTCCTCAGCTATTTCCTTGTCTCCCATCACAAAATTACCAGCGTCATTTTGGAGCGGCCCAATGTCAACTTTTGCCTCCCGTTTGTTTTTAATGTATTTAAAGAAACGTTTACTATCATTCCTAATGTTACTGGCTAGCCTACCTTCATATTTGATCCTCTCTTTCCTTATTTCTCTCTTTGTTATCCTCTGTTTGTTTTTGTAGCCTTCCCAATCTTCTGACTTCCCACTACTCTTTGCCACATTATAGGCTTTCTCTTTTGCTTTGATGCATTCCCTAACTTCCTTTGTCAGCCATGGCTGCCTAATCCCCCCTCTGATAACCTTTCTTTTCTTTGGGATGAACCTCTGTACTGTGTCCTCAATTACTCCCAGAAACTCCTGCCATTGCTGTTCTACTGTCTTTCCCACTAGGGTCTGCTCCCAGTCGATTTTCGTCAGTTCCTCCCTCATGCCCCTGTAGTTACCTTTATTTAACTGTAACTCCTTTACATCTGATTCTACCTTCTTTCTTTCAAATTGGAGATTGAATTCGACCATATTATGATCACTGCCTCCTAAGTGCTCCCTTACTTTCAGATCTTTAATCAAGTCTATCTCATTACATAACACTAAGTCCAGAATGGCCTATTCCCTCGTGGGCTCCATCACAAGCTTTTCCAAAAAGCCCTCCTGTAAACATTCAATGAATTCCCTTTCCTTGGGCCCACTGGCAGCAATATTTACCCAGTCCACCTGCATATTGAAGTCCCCCATGATCACTGTGACCTTGTTTTTCTGACATGCACTTTCTATTTCGTGGTCCATTTTGTGCCCCTGGTCCTGACCACTGTTAGGAGGCCTGTACATAACTCCCATTATGTTATCACTATCTCTCCAGTGATATCCCATTGACAGAGTTAGAAAGACTGCTCAGAGTGGAGTGTGACAGATTGAAGTGTCGGACTGCACGCGGTGTGAGCTGTCACCTGACCAATATGGAGCTCGCTCTCCAAGTGTCACATCTCCCAATAAATTACTCTCCATCTCTTCATTCTTTCTCATTCTTTAACTTTACACCTCAACATCTTAACAGAATCATTTCACTGAAATGTGCAGAGTTTATCTGGTATGAAACTAGTGATGTGATCAGTGACCCAGATTTATTTGTGAGGAAGAATCTAACACGAGACCAAATGTGTAAATGCATCACCCTCTTTATTTCACAGTGAGAATCCATTCCCAGCAGTTTGAAAAACAAAAGACAAACAAAGACTAGAAGACGATGGATTATTTACTGCACCAGACAAACCTGTGAATGGGTCACCTGTTAACGGGAGTCAGATCTGAATCGATCATTTTCTCAGTCACAGATTCAGTCTGTCGATATTCCCAAAGTCAGCTCCCAGTGTGGGTTTGAGGAGATCTGAATGGAAACTTTATTCCACCTTCAGTCTCTGGATTCTAATTTTAAACTGGGATTCTTTCTCCGGTTTAAGGACCAGTTTTAAGCTGCTTCACACCTGGGTCACAAAACTCCCACTTTCACTTTCCTGACCTGGGCCCATCTGTTTCCTGAACTTGGACTGATCTGAGTCAGACCAAACCGGATTGAGAAACAACCTTTTTAATCATCCCCACCACAATGTCCAGTGTTTGATTCTCAGGACTGGCAGGAAAAGGGAATATTTTACTGCCCACACAGGGTGTGGTCTCCATTAGCAGGTTTCTCCTTGAGTGACGTGTTCTTCCTACAGTGTCCAGTGTCTATTCCACACAGTCTGTTATATGTTCCATTCCCATTATATTTCAGAGCACAGGGCACAGAACTATTCAAACATTAAAGCAAAATCTTCCCGATGATGTGATGAAAATCTCATTATTTTACAAATGGTGAACACACTGTCTCTTTACAGTTTAAACATTCCCTCGTAATTAAATAATTCCATCTGGAACTAACTCCGACTGAGAGAGCCCAGGAACAGTCCCACATCTGATCACTCCATGATTTCACATTTAACAGCTTCAATACTCTGTGCTCTGTAACAAATCCCAACTCTTTTCACATCAACTTGAAACAATCTGGGCAGTATGATGGATAAATATGAATATATTCCATGGCTGTGTGAAGATAGAAAATTCTGGAACTATATCTGACACTAGGACCATCTCAGTCTCAGTCTCACAATTCATTGAAAGCAAGATTACAGAAAAAGCAAATTAGTGCAGTGATTAATCTCCGTTCCCCAATAGAGGGCCCACCACCCGGTACAATTGAGTTTTGCCCTGTATCTGTGCAGTGTGGAGACGTGTTCAGCAATGAATTTCAGACGTTGAAGGGAGACCTAATTATAAATAATATTAACGGGAAATAGAGCAGGCGGGACTCAGAGACAGTCAAATATATCAGGGCTGGAGTCACATGTACGGTTAACGTGTGGGTGGACGATCACGTATTTGCTCCACATTTGGTTGGTTAAGTGAGTGGTTAAGAACATGGCAGGTAGAATATGATGTGGTGATGTTTGGGCTCCTTAGTTAAGGGTGGATGAACCGAGTTTAGTGGGAGTGCATTCCCTGTTTATCAGACAGATTACACACTCGAGGGACAGTGTGGGAAGGTGGAGTTAAGGTCGAAGATCAGCCATGATCTTCCTGAATGGTGAGCGGACTTGAAGAGTCTCTGTTTTTATTTAATTTTCACAACAGACATTGCGTTCCCTCAAAAGGTCCTTCTTGAGGAAAGGAGATTAAAACTATGCTCAGTATTCCACATTAAACCCAATGGAAAGTTAAACAGTTTTAGAATAGAGTTCAGCACATCTCACTGTTTGATGCCATGAAAGGTACAGAACCTTCCAGAAGACCTTCATTCTTCTGTCTTCATAAAACCCATTGCCATTAACCCTTGTGTGTCAAAATAAGCGATGTCAAAAAATGTGCTATTGAAGGGCTGGTTGTCTTGTTCCAAATCCTTCAGGAATTGAATCACAAGTTCTTCAGTTTGTTGTTCATCAACTTTCTTGTTAAAACCCCTGCAACAAAATTAAGAACAGAGGATTTAATTTTTATCCCCCTGACAAATCCTGTTTGGAAAGTCGGTTGCCAGGACAACAGGGACAGGAGTTGACCATTCAGCCCATTGAGTCGCCTGCACCAGTCAGTTAGTCCACAGCTGGAGTAAGACCATCGAGAAGCTGGCCAAATGGGCAGACAAGTGGCAGATAGAGTTTAACACAGAGAAATGTGAGGTGATGCATTTTACAGAAAGGGTGGAGAGAGTCTATCCAGACTTAATGGCTCAGTTCTAAAGAGAGTGCAGTAGCAGAGGGACCTCAGGGTGCCCCCCCCAGGATAGATTCTCTGCCATTCCGGTGGGAAAAACGCCAGTGTGAGAAACATTCTTCACAATGTAGTGTACCAAAGTCAGGATGCGTGGCGCTGCCCACAGAGTTGAGGATGGAGAGCGCCCACAACCCTGGACCCTGGAGCACCACAGCAGTAGGTTGGGGGAGATTGGACCCTTGGATCTTCCGGAAGTCTGCAGAAGGATTTGGATAGGTTAGGTGAATGGGCTAGGGTCTGGCAGATGGAATTCAATGTTGCCAAGTGTGAGGCTATCCATTTTGGGAGGAATAACAGCAGAATGGATTATTATTTAAACGGTAAGATGTTAAAACATGCTGCTGTGCAGAGGGACCTGGGTGTGCTGGTGCACGAGTCGCAAAAAGTTGGTGTGCAGGTGCAACAGGTGATTAAGAAGGATAATCGAGTTTTGTCTTTCGTTGCTAGAGGGATGGAGTTCAAGACTAGTGAGGTTATGCTGCAATTGTATAGGGTGTTGGTGAGGCCGCATCTGGAGTATTGTGTTCAGTTTTGGTCTCCTTACCTGAGAAAGGACATATTGGCACTGGAGGGAGTGCAGAGGAGATTCACTAGGTTGATCCCAGAATTGAGGGGATTAGATTATGACGAGAGGTTGAGTAGAGTGGGACTGTACTCATTGGAGTTTAGAAGGATGCGGGGGAATCTTATTGAGACATATAAAATTATGAAGGGAATAGATAGGATAGATGTGGGCAGGTTGTTTCCACTGGTCGGGGAAAGCAGAACTAGGGGGCATAGCCTCAAAATAAGGGGAGGTAGATTTAGGACGGAGTTTAGGAGGAACTTCTTCACCCAAAGGGTTGTGAATCTCTGGAATTCCTTGCCCAGTGAAGTAGTTGAGGCTCCTTCTTTAAACGTTTTTAAGAAAAAGATAGATGCCTTTCTAAAGAATAATGGGATTCGGGGATATGGTGTACGGGCCGGAGAGTGGAGCTGAGTCCACAAAGATCAGCCATGATCTCATTGAATGGTGGAGCAGGCTCGAGGGGCCAGATGGCCTACTCCTGTTCCTAGTTTTTATCTTATGTTATCTTATGTAATATGTGTTCTGGAGGGGGTCCTTCTGCTGGCCTGTTTCTGGGTGACCAATGTTGCTGGAAATCGATCTGCATTTTCAGGAGGTCCACCTTCTTTTGTCAACATGGCTCAGTGTTGTTGGACATCTTTTCAATATGACACCCGGGCAGGAGGGCGGACTATACACCATCCAGGCCTGACCCACTGCTGAAAACAGCGGAAAACACCCAGGTGAATAATTAATGATGGGTGGCAAGATTCAGAGTGTTTTCCGGCAAGCGGCCACGTTCCTGCCCACGTTCCTGCCCACTTTCCTGCCCACATTCCTGCCCACGCTCCTGACCACGTCCCTGCCCACACTCCTGCCCACATTCCTGCCCACGCTCCTGCCCACATTACTGCCCACGTTTCTGCCCTCGTTCCTGCCCTCGTTCCTGCCCATGTTCCTGCCCACGTTCCTGCCCATGTTCCTGCCCCTGTTCCTGCCCACATTCCTCCCCACGTTCCTGCCCTCGTTCCTCCCCACGCTCCTGCCACGTTCCTGACCATGCTTTTGCCCGCATTCCTGCCCACGTTCCCGTCCACACCACAGCACTTAGTCTCAAAATGGGAGAATTGCTCACCGGGCTGATGTTGATACAAGAGCTGACAGAAAGGAACATCAATCACAATATATCAGTCACTAAACTCACCTGCCATAGTACCAAACAGGAGGGGCTGTCACTATTTCAACTGTTGGATCTGTTGGTTGAGGCGGGTTGGTGACTTGAGGAACTATCTCAAGAAATACCCGGAATCTCTGCTGTATTTCGCCATTTTTCACGTATCCAAAAACTCCCCAAGGTGCAGAGAGAGGAACAATAGTACCTGTGGACAGAGACACTGTTACAGCATTTAACTGGGTGATCAGCTGATAGATAGTCAGAGGTTACAGGTCAGGGGGCAGGGTCACTTTGGTGACATGTGGAAAATGTTGTGATATCACTTTAAGGGAATATGCAAATGCCCAAGTCGCCAGGATGGAGAGCAGCATGTGACCAGCATGGTCCCACTCGCAGTGTGAGTGCCGACTGTTGTGTTCTGCTTCTTCATGTAGCATAAGCTGCTTCCTTGATGTCGGCTCTGACAAAGGAAGGTTCAGACTTGGAGATGGTTTAACACATTTATTGAACGGTTAACAATTCTCCTCCTTGAGTTCGACTCTCCTGCTAATCTTGCTATAGTAACTCAGTCTAACTAACCAGTCTGCTCTCAGCCATGCGGTGAGTGTGATGCTTCCTGATCTGCCCCTGTCTCTCTGAGTGTCCTTTTATATGGATACCTTGTGGTAGTGCCACCTCTGGGTGTCTTGACTGCCCATTGGACGTGTCCTATCTTACTGACCTATCGGTTGAATGTCTGTGTGTCATGATGTCTCTGATGCTCCCTCTAGTGTTTATTTAGTTGCAGTGTGTTTACATTAACCCCTTGTGTATTTACAGTGATGCACATCACCACACCAACACCATATTGAAATGTCCGTCCCGCTCACTCATATCACTCTGTGCAGCCCCCTCCCTTCACCAGACTGTGCAGCACGTTAACACCCAGCTGGGAAAGTCTCACAGCCTCGAGGGACAGTCTGTTCCTCAATCTAACCCCTGCTGCCCCCCGAGCCCTACCCCCACACCCCCCTCCCTGCCCCCGAGCCCTACCCCCTACACCCCCCTCCCTGCCCCCCTCCCGAGACCTACCCCCCAAACCCCCCTCCCTGCCCCCCGAGCCCTACCCCCACACCCCCCTCCCTGCCTCCCGAGCCCTACCCCCCACACCCCCCTCCCTGCCCCCCGATCACTACCCCACTCCCTGCCCCCCGAGCCCTTCCTCCCCTCTCCCTGACCCCCGAATCCTCCCCCCCACACCCCCCTCCCATCCCCCCGAGCCCTACCCCCCTACACCCCCCTCGCTGCCCCTCAAGCCCTACCCCCCTCACCCCCGTCCCTGCCCCGAGCCCTACACCCCCCTCCCTGCCCCGAGCCGTACACCCCCCTCCCTTCCCCCCGAGCCCTACCCTGCTCCCTGGCCCCCGAGCCCTACCTCCCCACACACCCCTCCCTGCCCCCCGAGCCATACACCCCACACCCCCTCCCTGCACCCGATCACTACCCCCCTCCCTGCCCCCCTGAACCCTACCCCCCCACACCACCCTCCCTGCCCCCCGATCACTCCCCCCCTCCCTGCTCCCCGATCACTACCCACCTCCCTGTCCCCCGAGCCCTACCCCTCAAGCACCCCTCCCTGCCCCCCGAGCCCTACACCCCCACACCACCCTCCCTGCCCCCGAGCCCTACCCCCTACACCCCCCTCCCTGCCCCCCTCCCGAGACCTACCCCCCAAACCCCCCTCCCTGCCCCCCGAGCCCTACCCCCACACCCCCCTCCCTGCCCCCCGAGCCCTACCCCCCACACCCCCCTCCCTGCCCCCCGATCACTACCCCACTCCCTGCCCCCCGAGCCCTTCCTCCCCTCTCCCTGACCCCCGAATCCTCCCCCCCACACCCCCCTCCCATCCCCCCGAGCCCTACCCCCCTACACCCCCCTCGCTGCCCCTCAAGCCCTACCCCCCTCACCCCCGTCCCTGCCCCGAGCCCTACACCCCCCTCCCTGTCCCGAGCCGTACACCCCCCTCCCTTCCCCCCGAGCCCTACCCTGCTCCCTGGCCCCCGAGCCCTACCTCCCCACACACCCCTCCCTGCCCCCCGAGCCATACACCCCACACCCCCTCCCTGCACCCGATCACTACCCCCCTCCCTGCCCCCCTGAACCCTACCCCCCCCACACCACCCTCCCTGCCCCCCGATCACTCCCCCCCTCCCTGCTCCCCGATCACTACCCACCTCCCTGTCCCCCGAGCCCTACCCCTCAAGCACCCCTCCCTGCCCCCGAGCCCTACACCCCCACACCACCCTCCCTGCCCCCGATCACTACCCCCCTCCCTGCCCCCCCGAGCCCTACCCCCCTCCCTGCCCCCCGAGCCCTACCCGCAGACCACTCCCCCTTCCCCCCGATCACTACCCCCCTCCCTGTCCCCCAGAGCCCTATCCCCCCTCCCTGCCCCCCGAGTCTACACCCCCTCCCTGCCCCCCGAGCCTACCCCCCACACCACCCTCCCTGCCCCCTGATCACTACCCCCCTCCCTGCCCCCCCGAGCCCTACCCCCTCCCTGCCACCCGAGACTACCCCCCACACCACCCTCACTGCCCTCCGAGACCTACCCCCCCTCCCTGTCCCCCAAGCCCTACCCCCCACGCTCCCTTTCCTGCCCCCCTCTCCCTACCCCCCACACCACCCTTCCTGCCCTCCGAGCCCTACCCCCCCTCCCTGTCTCCCAAGCCCTACCCCCCACGCTCCCCTTCCTGCCCCCCTCTCCCTACCCCCCCACACCACCCTCCCTGCCCCCCGAGCCCTACCCCCCCACACCCCCTATCCCTACCCACCCACATACCCCCTTCCCTGCCCCCCCGAGCCCATCTCCTGTCAGGCGCTGATGCCCCACATGGATCTCCACCCACAGCCTCTGGTGTTTTTGTCCTTGGCCTTCCCGTGAATTGTGTGCTTGCCCTTTGACCCCATTGTTTGTGAACATTTCACCATCGTTATCGAGCTCCAGCCTCCCTCCCATTGGCTCCCCTCTGCCTGCCAGTCTTCACTTTCCTCATCCAACTCCTTCCCCTCTGCCTGGAATCGTGACCCCCTCAACCTACCCCCCTACACACGTTGCACAACCCTCCTTCCACATTGACCCTCTCGTCTACGTCAACCCATCAGTAACCCCCCTCCCCCTGACCCCACAGCTCACCTCACACTCCGCCCCTTGTCAAACTTTGTACCTTTATTGTGGTGGATGCTGAGGGTCACAGAGCTGTCCAGATAGACACTGGTGTGTGTCACTGCTGGAAGGGACAGACAGCACAGAGCTGTCCAGATAGACACTGGTGTGTGTCACTGCTGGAAGGGACAGACAGCACAGAGCTGTCCAGATAGACACTGGTGTGTGTCACTGCTGGAAGGGACAGACAGCACAGAGCTGTCCAGATAGACACTGGTGTGTGTCACTGCTGGAAGTGACAGACAGCACAGAGCTGTCCAGATAGACACTGGTGTGTGTCACTGCTGGAAGGGAGAGACAGCACAGAGCTGTCCAGATAGACACTGGTGTGTGTCACTGCTGGAAGGGACAGACAGCACAGAGCTGTCCAGATAGACACTGGTGTGTGTCACTGCTGGAAGGGGGAGACAGCACAGAGCTGTCCAGATAGACACTGGTGTGTGTCGCTGCTGGAAGGGGGAGACAGCACAGAGCTGTCCAGATAGACACTGGTGTGTGTCACTGCTGGAAGGGGGAGACAGCACAGAGCTGTCCAGATAGACACTGGTGTGTGTCACTGCTGGAAGGGACAGACAGCACAGAGCTGTCCAGATAGACACTGGTGTGTGTCACTGCTGGAAGGGACAGACAGCACAGAGCTGTCCAGATAGACACTGGTGTGTGTCACTGCTGGAAGGGACAGACAGCACAGAGCTGTCCAGATAGACACTGGTGTGTGTCACTGCTGGAAGGGAGAGACAGCACAGAGCTGTCCAGATAGACACTGGTGTGTGTCGCTGCTGGAAGTGACAGACAGCACAGAGCTGTCCAGATAGACACTGGTGTGTGTCGCTGCTGGAAGGGACAGACAGCACAGAGCTGTCCAGATAGACACTGGTGTGTGTCACTGCTGGAAGGGACAGACAGCACAGAGCTGTCCAGATAGACACTGGTGTGTGTCACTGCTGGAGGGGGAGACAGCACAGAGCTGTCCAGATAGACACTGGTGTGTGTCACTGCTGGAAGGGACAGACAGCACAGAGCTGTCCAGATAGACACTGGTGTGTGTCACTGCTGGAAGGGATAGGCAGCACAGAGCTGTCCAGATAGACACTGGTGTGTGTCACTGCTGGAAGGGGGAGACAGCACAGAGCTGTCCAGATAGACACTGGTGTGTGTCACTGCTGGAAGGGATAGGCAGCACAGAGCTGTCCAGATAGACACTGGTGTGTGTCACTGCTGGAAGGGGGAGACAGCACAGAGCTGTCCAGATAGACACTGGTGTGTGTCACTGCTGGAAGGGACAGACAGCACAGAGCTGTCCAGATAGACACTGGTGTGTGTCACTGCTGGAAGGGACAGACAGCACAGAGCTGTCCAGATAGACACTGGTGTGTGTCACTGCTGGAAGGGACAGACAGCACAGAGCTGTCCAGATAGACACTGGTGTGTGTCACTGCTGGAAGGGACAGACAGCACAGAGCTGTCCAGATAGACACTGGTGTGTGTCACTGTTGGAAGGGACAGACAGCACAGAGCTGTCTAGATAGACACTGGTGTGTGTCACTGTTGGAAGGGACAGACAGCACAGAGCTGTCCAGATAGACACTGGTGTGTGTCACTGTTGGAAGGGACAGACAGCACAGAGCTGTCCAGATAGACACTGGTGTGTGTCACTGTTGGAAGGGACAGACAGCACAGAGCTGTCCAGATAGACACTGGTGTGTGTCACTGCTGGAAGGGACAGACAGCACAGAGCTGTCTAGATAGACACTGGTGTGTGTCACTGCTGGATGGGACAGACAGCACAGTGCTGTCCAGATCGACACTGGGGTGTGTCACTGCTGGAAGGGACAGACAGCACAGAGCTGTCCAGATAGACACTGGTGTGTGTCACTGCTGGAAGGGACAGACAGCACAGAGCTGTCCAGACAGACACTGGTGTGTGTCACTACTGGAAGGGGGAGACAGCACAGAGCTGTCCAGATAGACACTGGTGTGTGTCACTGCTGGAAGAGACAGACAGCACAGAGCTGTCCAGATAGACACTGGTGTGTGTCGCTGCTGGAAGGGACAGACAGCACAGAGCTGTCCAGATAGACACTGGTGTGTGTCACTGCTGGAAGAGACAGACAGCACAGAGCTGTCCAGATAGACACTGGTGTGTGTCGCTGCTGGAAGGGAAAGACAGCACAGAGCTGTCCAGATAGACACTGGTGTGTGTCGCTGCTGGAAGGGACAGACAGCACAGAGCTGTCCAGATAGAAACTGGTGTGTGTCGCTGCTGGAAGGGAAAGACAGCACAGAGCTGTCCAGATAGACACTGGTGTGTGTCACTGCTGGAAGGGGGAGACAGCACAGAGCTGTCCAGATAGACACTGGTGTGTGTCACTGCTGGAAGGGACAGACAGCACAGAGCTGTCCAGATAGACACTGGTGTGTGTCGCTGCTGGAAGGGACAGACAGCACAGAGCTGTCCAGATAGACACTGGTGTGTGTCGCTGCTGGAAGGGACAGACAGCACAGAGCTGTCCAGATAGACACTGGTGTGTGTCACTGCTGGAAGGGGCAGACAGCACAGAGCTGTCCAGATAGACACTGGTGTGTGTCACTGCTGGAAGGGACAGACAGCACAGAGCTGTCCAGATAGACACTGGTGAGTGTCACTGCTGGAAGGGACAGACAGCACAGAGCTGTCCAGATAGACACTGGTGTGTGTCACTGCTGGAAGGGGGAGACAGCACAGAGCTGTCCAGATAGACACTGGTGTGTGTCACTGCTGGAAGGGACAGACAGCACAGAGCTGTCCAGATAGACACTGGTGTGTGTCACTGCTGGAAGGGAGAGACAGCACAGAGCTGTCCAGATAGACACTGGTGTGTGTCGCTGCTGGAAGGGACAGACAGCACAGAGCTGTCCAGATAGACACTGGTGTGTGTCACTGCTGGAAGGGAAAGACAGCACAGAGCTGTCCAGATAGACACTGGTGTGTGTCACTGCTGGAAGGGACAGACAGCACAGAGGTGTCCAGATAGACACTGGTGTGAGTCACTGCTGGAAGGGACAGACAGCACAGAGCTGTCCAGATAGACACTGGTGTGAGTCACTGCTGGAAGGGACAGACAGCACAGAGCTGTCCAGATAGACACTGGTGTGTGTCACTGCTGGAAGGGGGAGACAGCACAGAGCTGTCCAGATAGACACTGGTGTGTGTCACTGCTGGAAGGGGGAGACAGCACAGAGCTGTCCAGATAGACACTGGTGTGTGTCACTGCTGAATGGGACAGACAGCACAGAGCTGTCCAGATCGACACTGGTGTGTGTCACTGCTGGAAGGGACAGACAGCACAGAGCTGTCCAGATAGACACTGGTGTGTGTCACTGCTGGAAGGGACAGACAGCACAGAGCTGTCCAGATAGACACTGGTGTGTGTCACTGCTGGAAGTGACAGACAGCACAGAGGTGTCCAGATAGGCACTGGTGTGTGTCACTGCTGGAGGGGGAGACAGCACAGAGCTGTCCAGATAGACACTGGTGTGTGTCACTGCTGGAAGTGGGAGACAGCACCGAGCTGTCCAGATAGACACTGGTGTGTGTCACTGCTGGAAGTGACAGACAGCACAGAGCTGTCCAGATAGACACTGGTGTGTGTCACTGCTGGAAGTGGGAGACAGCACAGAGCTGTCCAGATAGACACTGGTGTGTGTCACTGCTGGAAGGGACAGACAGCACAGAGCTGTCCAGATAGACACTGGTGTGTGTCACTGCTGGAAGGGACAGACAGCACAGAGCTGTCCAGATAGACACTGGTGTGTGTCACTGCTGGAAGGGGGAGACAGCACAGAGCTGTCCAGATAGACACTGGTGTGTGTCACTGCTGGAAGGGGGAGACAGCACAGAGCTGTCCAGATAGACACTGGTGTGTGTCACTGCTGGAAGGGACAGACAGCACAGAGCTGTCCAGATAGACACTGGTGTGTGTCACTGCTGGAAGGGACAGACAGCACAGAGCTGTCCAGATAGACACTGGTGTGTGTCACTGCTGGAAGGGACAGACAGCACAGAGCTGTCCAGATAGACACTGGTGTGTGTCACTGCTGGAAGGGAAAGACAGCACAGAGCTGTCCAGATAGACACTGGTGTGTGTCACTGCTGGAAGGGACAGACAGCACAGAGCTGTCCAGATAGACACTGGTGTGTGTCACTGCTGGAAGGGACAGACAGCACAGAGCTGTCCAGATAGACACTGGTGTGTGTCACTGCTGGAAGGGGGAGACAGCACAGAGCTGTCCAGATAGACACTGGTGTGTGTCACTGCTGGAAGGGACAGACAGCACAGAGCTGTCCAGATAGACACTGGTGTGTGTCACTGCTGGAAGGGACAGACAGCACAGAGCTGTCCAGATAGACACTGGTGTGTGTCACTGCTGGAAGGGGGAGACAGCACAGAGCTGTCCAGATAGACACTGGTGTGTGTCACTGCTGGAAGGGACAGACAGCACAGAGCTGTCCAGATAGACACTGGTGTGTGTCACTGCTGGAAGGGACAGGCAGCACAGAGCTGTCCAGATAGACACTGGTGTGTGTCACTGCTGGAGGGTGAGACAGCACAGAGCTGTCCAGATAGACACTGGTGTGTGTCACTGCTGGATGGGACAGACAGCACAGAGCTGTCCAGATAGACACTGGGGTGTGTCACTGCTGGAAGGGACAGACAGCACAGAGCTGTCCAGACAGACACTGGTGTGTGTCACTGCTGGAAGGGGGAGACAGCACAGAGCTGTCCAGATAGACACTGGTGTGTGTCACTGCTGGAAGAGACAGACAGCACAGAGCTGTCCAGATAGACACTGGTGTGTGTCGCTGCTGAAGGGGGAGACAGCACAGAGCTGTCCAGATAGACACTGGTGTGTGTCGCTGCTGGAAGGGAAAGACAGCACAGAGCTGTCCAGATAGACACTGGTGTGTGTCGCTGCTGGAAGGGACAGACAGCACAGAGCTGTCCAGATAGACACTGGTGTGTGTCACTGCTGGAAGGGACAGACAGCACAGAGCTGTCCAGATAGAAACTGGTGTGTGTCGCTGCTGGAAGGGAAAGACAGCACAGAGCTGTCCAGATAGACACTGGTGTGTGTCACTGCTGGAAGGGGGAGGCAGCACAGAGCTGTCCAGATAGACACTGGTGTGTGTCACTGCTGCAAGGGACAGACAGCACAGAGCTGTCCAGATAGACACTGGTGTGTGTCACTGCTGGAAGGGACAGACAGCACAGAGCTGTCCAGATAGACACTGGTGTGTGTCACTGCTGGAAGGGACAGACAACACAGAGCTGTCCAGATAGACACTGGTGTGTGTCACTGCTGGAAGGGGGAGACAGCACAGAGCTGTCCAGATAGAAACTGGTGTGTGTCACTGCTGGAAGGGACAGACAGCACAGAGCTGTCCAGATAGACACTGGTGTGTGTCACTGCTGGAAGGGGGAGACAGCACAGAGCTATCAAGATAGACACTGGTGTGTGTCACTGCTGGAAGGGACAGACAGCATAGAGCTGTCCAGATAGACACTGGTGTGTGTTACTGCTGGAAGGGACAGACAGCACAGAGCTGTCCAGATAGACACTGGTGTGTGTCACTGCTGGAAGGGAAAGACAGCACAGAGCTGTCCAGATAGACACTGGTGTGTGTCACTGCTGGAAGGGACAGACAGCACAGAGCTGTCCAGATAGACACTGGTGTGAGTCACTGCTGGAAGGGACAGACAGCACAGAGCTGTCCAGATAGACACTGGTGTGTGTCACTGCTGGAAGGGACTGACAGCACAGAGCTGTCCAGATAGACACTGGTGTGTGTCACTGCTGGAAGGGGGAGACAGCACAGAGCTGTCCAGATAGACACTGGTGTGTGTCACTGCTGGAAGGGACAGACAGCACAGAGCTGTCCAGATAGACACTGGTGTGTGTCACTGCTGGAAGGGGGAGACAGCACAGAGCTGTCCAGATAGACACTGGTGTGTGTCACTGCTGGAAGGGACAGACAGCACAGAGCTGTCCAGATAGACACTGGTGTGTGTCACTGCTGGAAGGGACAGACAGCACAGAGCTGTCCAGATAGACACTGGTGTGTGTCGCTGCTGGAAGTGACAGACAGCACAGAGGTGTCCAGATAGGCACTGGTGTGTGTCACTGCTGGAGGGGGAGACAGCACAGAGCTGTCCAGATAGACACTGGTGTGTGTCACTGCTGGAAGGGGGAGACAGCACCGAGCTGTCCAGATAGACACTTGTGTGTGTCACTGCTGGAAGGGGGAGACAGCACAGAGCTGTCCAGATAGACACTGGTGTGTGTCACTGCTGGAAGGGGCAGACAGCACAGAGCTGTCCAGATAGACACTGGTGTGTGTCACTGCTGGATGGGGGACACAGCACAGAGCTGTCCAGATAGACACTGGTGTGTGTCACTGCTGGAAGGGACAGACAGCACAGAGCTGTCCAGATAGACACTGGTGTGTGTCACTGCTGGAAGGGACAGACAGCACAGAGCTGTCTAGATAGACACTGGTGTGTGTCACTGCTGGAAGGGACAGACAGCACAGAGCTGTCCAGATAGACACAGGTGTGTGTCACTGCTGGAAGGGACAGACAGCACAGAGCTGTCCAGATAGACACTGGTGTGTGTCACTGCTGGAAGGGACAGACAGCACAGAGCTTTCCAGATAGACACTGGTGTGTGTCACTGCTGGAAGGGGGAGACAGCACAGAGCTGTCCAGATAGACACTGGTGTGTGTCACTGCTGGAAGGGACAGACAGCACAGGGCTGTCCAGATAGACACTGGTGTGTGTCACTGCTGGAAGGGACAGACAGCACAGAGCTGTCCAGATAGACACTGGGGTGTGTCACTGCTGGAAGGGACAGGCAGCACAGAGCTGTCCAGATAGACACTGGTGTGTGTCACTGCTGGAGGGTGAGACAGCACAGAGCTGTCCAGATAGACACTGGTGTGTGTCACTGCTGGATGGGACAGACAGCACAGAGCTGTCCAGATAGACACTGGGGTGTGTCACTGCTGGAAGGGACAGACAGCACAGAGCTGTCCAGACAGACACTGGTGTGTGTCACTGCTGGAAGGGGGAGACAGCACAGAGCTGTCCAGATAGACACTGGTGTGTGTCACTGCTGGAAGAGACAGACAGCACAGAGCTGTCCAGATAGACACTGGTGTGTGTCGCTGCTGAAGGGGGAGACAGCACAGAGCTGTCCAGATAGACACTGGTGTGTGTCACTGCTGGAAGAGACAGACAGCACAGAGCTGTCCAGATAGACACTGGTGTGTGTCGCTGCTGAAGGGGGAGACAGCACAGAGCTGTCCAGATAGACACTGGTGTGTGTCGCTGCTGGAAGGGAAAGACAGCACAGAGCTGTCCAGATAGACACTGGTGTGTGTCGCTGCTGGAAGGGACAGACAGCACAGAGCTGTCCAGATAGACACTGGTGTGTGTCACTGCTGGAAGGGACAGACAGCACAGAGCTGTCCAGATAGAAACTGGTGTGTGTCGCTGCTGGAAGGGAAAGACAGCACAGAGCTGTCCAGATAGACACTGGTGTGTGTCACTGCTGGAAGGGGGAGGCAGCACAGAGCTGTCCAGATAGACACTGGTGTGTGTCACTGCTGGAAGGGACAGACAGCACAGAGCTGTCCAGATAGACACTGGTGTGTGTCACTGCTGGAAGGGACAGACAGCACAGAGCTGTCCAGATAGACACTGGTGTGTGTCACTGCTGGAAGGGACAGACAACACAGAGCTGTCCAGATAGACACTGGTGTGTGTCACTGCTGGAAGGGGGAGACAGCACAGAGCTGTCCAGATAGAAACTGGTGTGTGTCACTGCTGGAAGGGACAGACAGCACAGAGCTGTCCAGATAGACACTGGTGTGTGTCACTGCTGGAAGGGGGAGACAGCACAGAGCTATCAAGATAGACACTGGTGTGTGTCACTGCTGGAAGGGACAGACAGCATAGAGCTGTCCAGATAGACACTGGTGTGTGTCACTGCTGGAAGGGACAGACAGCACAGAGCTGTCCAGATAGACACTGGTGTGTGTCACTGCTGGAAGGGACAGACAGCACAGAGCTGTCCAGATAGACACTGGTGTGTGTCACTGCTGGAAGGGACAGACAACACAGAGCTGTCCAGATAGACACTGGTGTGTGTCACTGCTGGAAGGGGGAGACAGCACAGAGCTGTCCAGATAGAAACTGGTGTGTGTCACTGCTGGAAGGGACAGACAGCACAGAGCTGTCCAGATAGACACTGGTGTGTGTCACTGCTGGAAGGGGGAGACAGCACAGAGCTATCAAGATAGACACTGGTGTGTGTCACTGCTGGAAGGGACAGACAGCATAGAGCTGTCCAGATAGACACTGGTGTGTGTCACTGCTGGAAGGGACAGACAGCACAGAGCTGTCCAGATAGACACTGGTGTGTGTCACTGCTGGAAGGGAAAGACAGCACAGAGCTGTCCAGATAGACACTGGTGTGTGTCACTGCTGGAAGGGACAGACAGCACAGAGCTGTCCAGATAGACACTGGTGTGAGTCACTGCTGGAAGGGACAGACAGCACAGAGCTGTCCAGATAGACACTGGTGTGTGTCACTGCTGGAAGGGACTGACAGCACAGAGCTGTCCAGATAGACACTGGTGTGTGTCACTGCTGGAAGGGGGAGACAGCACAGAGCTGTCCAGATAGACACTGGTGTGTGTCACTGCTGGAAGGGACAGACAGCACAGAGCTGTCCAGATAGACACTGGTGTGTGTCACTGCTGGAAGGGGGAGACAGCACAGAGCTGTCCAGATAGACACTGGTGTGTGTCACTGCTGGAAGTGACAGACAGCACAGAGGTGTCCAGATAGGCACTGGTGTGTGTCACTGCTGGAGGGGGAGACAGCACAGAGCTGTCCAGATAGACACTGGTGTGTGTCACTGCTGGAGGGGGAGACAGCACAGAGCTGTCCAGATAGACACTGGTGTGTGTCACTGCTGGAAGGGACAGACAGCACAGAGCTGTCCAGATAGACACTGGTGTGTGTCACTGCTGGAAGGGGGAGACAGCACCGAGCTGTCCAGATAGACACTGGTGTGTGTCACTGCTGGAAGGGACAGACAGCACAGAGCTGTCCAGATAGACACTGGTGTGTGTCACTGCTGGAAGGGACAGACAGCACAGAGCTGTCTAGATAGACACTGGTGTGTGTCACTGCTGGAAGGGGGAGACAGCACAGAGCTGTCCAGATAGACACTGGTGTGTGTCACTGCTGGAAGGGACAGACAGCACAGAGCTGTCCAGATAGACACTGGTGTGTGTCACTGCTGGAAGGGACAGACAGCACAGAGCTGTCTAGATAGACACTGGTGTGTGTCACTGCTGGAAGGGACAGACAGCACAGAGCTGTCCAGATAGACACTGGTGTGTGTCACTGCTGGAAGGGACAGACAGCACAGAGCTTTCCAGATAGACACTGGTGTGTGTCACTGCTGGAAGGGGGAGACAGCACAGAGCTGTCCAGATAGACACTGGTGTGTGTCACTGCTGGAAGGGACAGACAGCACAGGGCTGTCCAGATAGACACTGGTGTGTGTCACTGCTGGAAGGGACAGACAGCACAGAGCTGTCCAGATAGACACTGGGGTGTGTCACTGCTGGAAGGGACAGGCAGCACAGAGCTGTCCAGATAGACACTGGTGTGTGTCACTGCTGGAGGGTGAGACAGCACAGAGCTGTCCAGATAGACACTGGTGTGTGTCACTGCTGGATGGGACAGACAGCACAGAGCTGTCCAGATAGACACTGGGGTGTGTCACTGCTGGAAGGGACAGACAGCACAGAGCTGTCCAGACAGACACTGGTGTGTGTCACTGCTGGAAGGGGGAGACAGCACAGAGCTGTCCAGATAGACACTGGTGTGTGTCACTGCTGGAAGGGACAGACAGCACAGAGCTGTCCAGATAGACACTGGTGTGTGTCGCTGCTGGAAGGGACAGACAGCACAGAGCTGTCCAGATAGACACTGGTGTGTGTCGCTGCTGGAAGGGACAGACAGCACAGAGCTGTCCAGATAGACACTGGTGTGTGTCACTGCTGGAAGGGGCAGACAGCACAGAGCTGTCCAGATAGACACTGGTGTGTGTCACTGCTGGAAGGGACAGACAGCACAGAGCTGTCCAGATAGACACTGGTGAGTGTCACTGCTGGAAGGGACAGACAGCACAGAGCTGTCCAGATAGACACTGGTGTGTGTCACTGCTGGAAGGGGGAGACAGCACAGAGCTGTCCAGATAGACACTGGTGTGTGTCACTGCTGGAAGGGACAGACAGCACAGAGCTGTCCAGATAGACACTGGTGTGTGTCACTGCTGGAAGGGAGAGACAGCACAGAGCTGTCCAGATAGACACTGGTGTGTGTCGCTGCTGGAAGGGACAGACAGCACAGAGCTGTCCAGATAGACACTGGTGTGTGTCACTGCTGGAAGGGAAAGACAGCACAGAGCTGTCCAGATAGACACTGGTGTGTGTCACTGCTGGAAGGGACAGACAGCACAGAGCTGTCCAGATAGACACTGGTGTGAGTCACTGCTGGAAGGGACAGACAGCACAGAGCTGTCCAGATAGACACTGGTGTGAGTCACTGCTGGAAGGGACAGACAGCACAGAGCTGTCCAGATAGACACTGGTGTGTGTCACTGCTGGAAGGGGGAGACAGCACAGAGCTGTCCAGATAGACACTGGTGTGTGTCACTGCTGGAAGGGGGAGACAGCACAGAGCTGTCCAGATAGACACTGGTGTGTGTCACTGCTGAATGGGACAGACAGCACAGAGCTGTCCAGATCGACACTGGTGTGTGTCACTGCTGGAAGGGACAGACAGCACAGAGCTGTCCAGATAGACACTGGTGTGTGTCACTGCTGGAAGGGACAGACAGCACAGAGCTGTCCAGATAGACACTGGTGTGTGTCACTGCTGGAAGTGACAGACAGCACAGAGGTGTCCAGATAGGCACTGGTGTGTGTCACTGCTGGAGGGGGAGACAGCACAGAGCTGTCCAGATAGACACTGGTGTGTGTCACTGCTGGAAGGGGGAGACAGCACAGAGCTGTCCAGATAGACACTGGTGTGTGTCACTGCTGGAAGGGACAGACAGCACAGAGCTGTCCAGATAGACACTGGTGTGTGTCACTGCTGGAAGGGACAGGCAGCACAGAGCTGTCCAGATAGACACTGGTGTGTGTCACTGCTGGAGGGTGAGACAGCACAGAGCTGTCCAGATAGACACTGGTGTGTGTCACTGCTGGATGGGACAGACAGCACAGAGCTGTCCAGATAGACACTGGGGTGTGTCACTGCTGGAAGGGACAGACAGCACAGAGCTGTCCAGACAGACACTGGTGTGTGTCACTGCTGGAAGGGGGAGACAGCACAGAGCTGTCCAGATAGACACTGGTGTGTGTCACTGCTGGAAGAGACAGACAGCACAGAGCTGTCCAGATAGACACTGGTGTGTGTCGCTGCTGAAGGGGGAGACAGCACAGAGCTGTCCAGATAGACACTGGTGTGTGTCGCTGCTGGAAGGGAAAGACAGCACAGAGCTGTCCAGATAGACACTGGTGTGTGTCGCTGCTGGAAGGGACAGACAGCACAGAGCTGTCCAGATAGACACTGGTGTGTGTCACTGCTGGAAGGGACAGACAGCACAGAGCTGTCCAGATAGAAACTGGTGTGTGTCGCTGCTGGAAGGGAAAGACAGCACAGAGCTGTCCAGATAGACACTGGTGTGTGTCACTGCTGGAAGGGGGAGGCAGCACAGAGCTGTCCAGATAGACACTGGTGTGTGTCACTGCTGGAAGGGACAGACAGCACAGAGCTGTCCAGATAGACACTGGTGTGTGTCACTGCTGGAAGGGACAGACAACACAGAGCTGTCCAGATAGACACTGGTGTGTGTCACTGCTGGAAGGGGGAGACAGCACAGAGCTGTCCAGATAGAAACTGGTGTGTGTCACTGCTGGAAGGGACAGACAGCACAGAGCTGTCCAGATAGACACTGGTGTGTGTCACTGCTGGAAGGGGG